>NC_047114.1:92882937-93095437 GCF_902500255.1 Thalassophryne amazonica | reverse complement strand
CAGGGATGGAGGTCAGTGTGCTTGGTTTCAGTGTGGAAGGTTCCCAGTTTAAACCCCACCCTGCCACATTCCTCCATGTAATGTGTTGTGTCAGGAAGAGCAACCGGTGTAAAAACACAGATGTGCTGTGGTGACACCTAGTGAAAATGGGGTGCAGCTGAAGGAACTTCACTTACTTTTTGACTTATCCTCCTAACAGTGAACAAAAACATTACCTCCTTCACTGAGATAACAAATCCACTTCTGTATTATTCAGTAAAAACTGCAAACAACTTTTCTTTGGTCTCCTTAGAGGCAGAGTTGAATCTTTTTGAGGGAGACATTGAGCTTGATGAGGTGTGTGTGATTTTTTTTAAAAAATGTGTTGCACAAATTAAGTTTTTGAGAAAAGTGTCTACCATTAGTACTCTGACTTTTGATTTCTTTTACTGATGTCCACAGAGACAATCTCGAAATTCCATCATAGGTGATGAATACAGATGGCCAAAGACGGTTCCGTATTACATGGAAGATGATTTGGGTAAGAGTTTTACTTTTTCAGGATGTCTGGACTGAGAGAATTCTTTACGTATTCACTGTCGTAAAGAAATAATTTTTCCTCTGCTGACAGCAGAGGGCAAAGGTTATATGATAACACCTGTGTGTTTGTGGTGTATGTGGCAACTCAATAAATGGAGAAAGGAATCTGACTGATAATGGGACAGGTGTGCTAAAAACAGGCTTCATGACATCACAAAGGGCCATAGTTTGCTGTACAAAGGCATATTCCTGTGTTTGATTGTGGTCATAATGACCTACATCTAGTTCAAGTCAGAGAACACTGATGCCTGAGCCATGCCAGTTTCATAACCACGATCTGTCATGTATGATCTAAAACACATGGTGCAAAGACATTTGGACTATGTCCACCTCCGCTTTGATCGTGACATGGTTGGTGCATAAAAGCAGCGGTGGGCACAGCTAACTGAAAAGTTAGCTTCGATAACAATTAAGCTGCTAACTGAAGAGTTAACTTTTATAACACTAAGCTGATAAACCAAAAAATAAATAAATTAGCAGACGTTATCGCTAACGGCTAAATTTTAGTATTGACTTGGTCGCGGCCACTGTCGTCTACTGATAAGCCCGTTTTAAGTTTAAGCGCCGCAGGGGCTCACAAAAAACAAAACAAACAAATGAAAAATAAATAAATAAAAAATAAAACCCCAAACACTGCCATCATCTTTATTGAAAGCAGTAAATCACAGTATGAGAAGTCACAATTTATCTCTATATTACAGATTTATAAACCATTAATGGAGCTACGGCTCACCCTTAATGTGTTCACAAATACAAAAATGCACGAAAAATAAATAAATAAAAATACTGACTTTTGAACTGCTTACATACTGTTTTTGTCCACAGCTTCTTTCAGCGTTGACAGAACACCGGCCTGAATGTTGCAGACACACAACAGACAGGAACTAACGTATGATTTTAGGGTTTGTAAACATTTTTCACAGTTAAACGTTACTCACTTTACCAGCAAAAGAAAAAAAATGTTAGCAGACTGAAAGTTAGCGGAACTAAGTTTAGCAGAAGCGAACTGGTCCACTGATGGTTTTCAAAGTTAGCTGAAAAGTTAGCATTGCTAATTAGCGGTTAGCGGAACTGTGCTCAACACTGGTGCAAAGTCAGAGACATGGTGAAAACAGATTGTATTCTAATCATTTAATGGTTGCGTTTTGGACGTGGCTTAAATTAAACCAAAGAGACTCACCTATCATTCCCTTTTTAAGAGCCAGATGCACTGAATCAGACACATTACAGTTTAAATGGATTCATGTGAGAGGTTTTCTGGCAGAGTCACAGATCTCCACGCAAAGCATCAAAATGCACGAGTGCGTCATTTATAGGGGGCAGCCACCAAAGCTCCCTGACATGAAGCAGCAGTGCAGTAAGGTGAAGTTTAGCATTTTTTTATATAAATGTTTTAATTTTCAATTCAGTTTCATTGTAGTTTGAAACTCTGATGCTCATCTCTGTGTATACAAGCAGAATGTACAACGCGATTGTACTTATATAGGGTGTACCTGATTCATGCACCATATTAATAGTAGATGAAAAACATCAGTCAACTTGGTGCACTTGCTTTCTGTTGCCTCAGCATAGCACTACACCTGACCAAACCGCATTTTAGCACCAACATGCCCAGGGGTGCACAGATTGGCATAGGAATAGTGGTTAGTTTAGATTCACTGAATCAGGCATTTGTTGATACCTGAAGCTTAATAAGCTTTAAGAGTGTCTGAATATTAATTTACACAAGTTATGGTGAGTCTTAAAAGTGTTCACTTTGACATCTCTACAGAAATCAATGCGAAAGGCGTCATTCTGAAAGCGTTTGAGCAGTACCGGCTCAAAACCTGCATTGACTTCAAACCATGGGATGGTGAACCAAACTACATTTCTGTCTTTAAAGGGAACGGGTAAGTGTTTTCAACATCTAGCTCTGTATCGCTCCTGCTCTTTGGTCAGAATGTTTGTTACCCAATATCTGTTTGTTGGTCTAATCCTCAAACTCCCACAGTGGCACCCATAAAAAAAAAAAAATGTTTTTATTCCTCCAAAAGCTGCTACTCCAAGGTGGGCAACCGGCGACTTGGGAAGCAGACTTTGTCAATTGGCGCCAACTGTGAACGCATAGCTACCATTGAACATGAGTTCCTTCATGCTCTGGGGTTCTGGCATGAACAGTCCCGGGCAGACCGTGATGATTATGTCAAGATAATGTGGGAAAACATCCAAGAAGGTACTGAACACCGATTTGCTATTGGTTACTGCAAAAGTTTGAAGCCAACTGTAAGTGCACGTCTTCTATATGCACACCGATTTTATTCATGAATGTGAACCTATTTATGGAAATGTATTCTCTTGATTTACAGTAGTGTTCAGAATAATAGTAGTGCTATGTGACTAAAATGATTAATCCAAGTTTTGAGTATATTTCTTATTGTTACATGGGAAACAAGGTACCAGTAGATTCAGTAGATTCTCACAAATCCAACAAGACCAAGCATTCATGATATGCACACTCTTAAGGCTATGAAATTGGGCTACTAGTAAAAAAAAGTAGAAAAGGTGGTGTTCACAATAATAGTAGTGTGACATTCAGTCAGTGAGTTTGTCAATTTTGTGGAACAAACAGGTGTGAATCAGGTGTCCCCTATTTAAGGATGAAGCCACCACCTGTTGAACATGCTTTTCTCTTTGAAAGCCTGAGGAAAATGGGACGTTCAAGACATTGTTCAGAAGAACAGCGTAGTTTGATTAAAAAGTTGATTGGAGAGGGGAAAACTTATACGCAGGTGCAAAAAATTATAGGCTGTTCATCTACAATGATCTCCAATGCTTTAAAATGGACAACAAAAACCAGAGACGTGGAAGAAAATGGAAAACAACCATCAAAATGGATAGAAGAATAACCAGAATGGCAAAGGCTCACCCATTGATCAGCTCCAGGATGATCAAAGACAGTCTGGAGTTACCTGTAAGTGCTGTGACAGTTAGAAGATGCCTGTGTGAAGCTAATTTCTTTGCAAGAATCCCCTGCAAAGTCCCTCTGTTAAATAAAAGACATGTGCAGAAGAGGTTACAATTTGCCAAAGAACACATCAACTGGCCTAAAGAGAAATGGAGGAATATTTTGTGGACTGATGAGAGTAAAATTGTTCTTTTTGGGTCCAAGGGCCGCAGACAGTTTGTGAGACGACCCCCAAACTCTGAATTCAAGCCACAGTTCACAGTGAAGACAGTGAAGCATGGTGGTGCAAGCATCATGATATGGGCATGTTTCTCCTACTATGGTGTTGGGCCTATATATCGCATACCAGGCATCATGGATCAGTTTGGATATGTCAGAATACATTAAGAGGTCATGTTGCCTTATGCTGAAGAGGTCATGCCCTTGAAATGGGTGTTTCAACAATGACCCCAAGCACACTAGTAAACAAGCAAAATCTTGGTTCCAAACCAACAAAATTAATGCCTCGCAGATGTGAAGAAATCATGAAAAACTGTGGTTATACAACTAAATACTAGTTTAGTGATTCACAGGATTGCTAAAAAAGCAGTTTGAACATAATAGTTTTGAGTTTGTAGCGTCAACAGCAGATGCTACTATTATTGTGAACACCCCCTTTTCTACTTTTTTTTTACTAATAGCCCAATTTCATAGCCTTAAGAGTGTGCATATCATGAATGGTTGGTCTTGTTGGATTTGTGAGAATCTACTGAATCTACTGGTACCTTGTTTCCCATGTAACAATAAGAAATATATTCAAAACCTGGATTAATCTTTTTAGTCACACAGCACTACTATTATTCTGAACACTACTGTATGCACCCAGTATAATTGTGGAAAATGCTGATTTTTATTGACCATTCATGACCCAAAATTTATTGTTCTACGTAATTAAATTTCTTACCATCTTGTTAGATTTTGACATGTTAAAGCTTATACCATATTTCTTTAAAAGTTATAAAGTTAACAATCAATGTTTTCCTCAAAAAGATCAGATATTTTCTGTTTTCTTGTATTGAAGTCCATCTTTGTTCCATTCCAAGCTGTAACTTGTGATTCAACATGCAACAGATGCACTATGCAGTGTGTATGTATGTGTGTGTGTGTGTGTATATATACATATATATATATGTATGTGTGTGTGTGTGCATATGCTCACCATTATCCTGCTATGACAAAATGATTTAATTCAATGCACAAGTTCATATACTGTGATTTGTGTTGCTTCATGTGATGTGTATTCAGCAATATAAGTAGATGCACAAACAGTCTGGTTAAAATGTCAAGTAATAACTGCAGCAGCTTCAAACTGCACAAACTTGAAGATGCATGTGCGTATCTATTCTTATCTTTATGCCATTTTTATTGCTATTGAAATTATTTATCTAACGTTACATTCTCTTCTGTCAACTCTAGTTTCCAGTACTGGGATTAATAAGGGCAAATATTCCATCCATTGAGATTTCTATACCTGCTGACTCTAGTTAAGGGTCATGGGAGGGCAGAGCCCTATCCCATGACCATGGCAGAGTTTGGACTCCTGTATATTGGTGCAGCTGGGTGTGTAGTGCTGTGTTGACCCTTGTAATGCAGGATCATTGTGTCTGGTCCACAGGTAAAGAACACAACTTTAATAGTTACAATGACACCACCTCCAGCTCTTTGGGCGTGCCCTATGACTACGGTTCCATGATGCACTATAGTAAAACTGCCTTCAGTAATGGCAGTGAGCACACCATCGTCACCAAGATTCCCGCTTTCAGTGATGTCATTGGCCAGCGTATGGAATTTAGCGACAGTGACCTGCTCAAGCTCAGCCGCCTCTACAACTGCAGTAAGAACAGAAGAGTGTTTTTGTGATGGATTGTTGTCATAAATTCAGGTGGTTATGACAGGGTTAATGTCATGAAATGTGACCACTTGCAAACATGTCTGCATGTAAAAAACACAGTTTATTAAAGTTTATCAAAGTCTCTATGAAGCCACGTGTTTGCATTTATGAATCTGTTTCTAGGTAAGGCACTTACTTTCTTGGATTCATGCGACTTTGAACGTGAGAACATCTGCGGTATGATCCAAGGATCAGATGATAAGGCTGAATGGCTCAGGGTGACTAAAGCTGCTGGCGGCCCAGATACTGATTATTCCAACATGGGAAAATGTTCAGGTAAGTCAAAAACACACACACACATATATATTAGAGCTTAGCTAAAGTCAGAGAAAGGTATTAAAAACAAAGCCATAAAGTCGAAAAGCTAGATTGAGTGATACCACTGGTGAAGAGAAATAAATACATTTTAAAACGTTTGGCTGGGAACCACCATCCCATGATATTTAAAAAGTCAAAGCCCAAAAACATAAAATTCTGGAAGTAGCTATTCATACATAGCCATATTAATTATTGCAAATTCTATTAGTACGTATCGCATCCTTGTTATGGTTAGGGGTTGGGCTCGTGGTTAATGTACTTTGGTAATCTATGTATCAATAACAAACTTGCATACGTAGTAGAAGTACTAGCTTCATGATCATGTGACCTGACTAATGCGAATACGGCTACGTATGGAGAGCCACTGCCTAAAATGTACCGAAAAGCTGTTTAAAAAGCTAAAAGGTCGTCAGTTACAATTAAGTCTACAGTTCAACATCAGACATAGAAGCAGTTATCTTTGAAGGAACATATTATGTGTTGACATTGCTAAGTGAGACCGGTATGTGGATTTTTAGGTTCGGGGTATTTCATGCACTTCAACACTGGCATTGGCCAGCTTGGAGATACAGCTGTGCTTGAGAGCAGGTTGCTTTACCCCAAACGAGATTACCAGTGCCTGCAGTTCTTCCTCTACAACTGTGGGGAGCCCGGTGACATGCTGAATGTCTTGGTCAGAGAGTACTCCACTGCTAACCCCAATGGAAAGCTGCGCTTTATAAAGACCATAGATGGTGAGCGTATCTAAAACGTACCTTGTTGGAGTGAAATCACATCTTATTGTTCAACAAATCCCATCTTTACACTTTGCAACAGGAAAGCCTGAGGAGCTGTGGCAGCTACACCATGTGACCTTAAATGTCAAAACGAAATTCCGAGTTGTGTTTGAAGGGAAGAAGGGGGCCTCTGGGCCCACATTGGGAGGGCTATCCCTAGATGACATCAATCTGTCTGAGACCACCTGTCCAGAGTTTACATGGCGAGTAAAAAACTTCAGTTATGTCATGGACACCACCCCATCCGACACGGTTATCTACAGCCCCCCTTTCACCTCTTCAGAGGGTTACACCTTCCAGATGGGACTGTACCCCAGTGGCCAAAAAGGAAACACTGATCAGTTAGGTGTCTATGTTCATCTGGTCGCTCGTGAAAATGATACTGGGCAGAAATGGCCGTGCCCGTGGAAGCAGATTACCATAATGCTGATGGACCAACACCCACACATTCAAAAGCGAATGTCCAACCAGCGCAGTTTCACCACAGACCCCAACTTGAAGTTAACAGGTGTGTTAACCTTCAACATGCTAATCATCAACTAATCCCACTGTGTTTATTACACCTGTCTGTCAACACCCTTTGCAACAGGTTCGGATTACTTTCACTGGGGTGACCCTCGTATCATTGGCATAGAGGTCACAGAGACAGATGGGACAAAGTATTTTCGAGGGCCAAGCACTGGAACATCAGTGTACCTCACACAACTCAGAGCCAGGAGCAGAGACTTTATCAAAGGAGGGGATGCCATCTTTCTCCTCACCATGGAAGGTAAAAGGATAAAGTGCAACTCCAGAGTAGCTGATTAAGCAGTTAAATAATCAGTTATTAGTAACGAATTGAGATGCAAAACCCCCAAAGGGTACATGACAAATTCAATACAAATAATGATGTGAGATGAACCCTTATTTGTCAGTGTTGACATTTTCAGCCTCCCAGCCATCTGCTTCACTAAAAGCTTTCTTATTTCAGGCCTAATTTAACAACTCATTAGCAATATCTGACCTTTTTTTCCTCCCCATCAACTTAAGTATAGCTCAGTTCAGGGAGTAGGTGCGTATACCGCGCATTACCGCAGCCACCACACAGCCAGGTCCTGGATGGCAACCACCAAAACTTTTTGAAATCAGCTGCGTGACACAGCCAGATGAACTGTGGGTGCCCCTTTGGCCTTTTCCAGTTGTGGGGGTCTTCATCATTGAAGTTCCCTTACTGATGCTTAATGGTTAGGTAGGGAGGTTGCGCGTTTTTCAATTCTCCACTTGGAGGTGATCAACCCATCTCTTATTTACTGTCTCTTTTCAGATGTGGCTTATCTGATTCAATCTCAACCTCTACCACCTACCACGTCAGTCACCACCACCGCTGCCACTCCAGCCACAGCCTTACCAATCACCTGTGCCAATATAGAATGTCTGAATAATGGAGTGTGTGTGATGTTTGAAGAAAAGCCTGTTTGCAGGTACCTGCTTTTAGACTGTCCTATATGCCTCAAACTTGAGCAGTTGTATCTTGTGTGCTATGTTGTCTCAGATGACCACACCGTAATAAAAATGGGGTTGCTATTGGGCATGTCAAAACTTTTGAGGATAAAAATCTCAACTCTACCAGATGAACCCAGACACCCTTTATTACAGTGTACCAAAGTTTCATGACAATTAGGGGTGTCCAAAATATCTGATTTTGGATCGTATCAGACTGATATCGTCTAAAGTTACTGGAGGAAATATAGATGAAATTTTAAGGAAGTAGAATAAGTTTCAGTTTGAGTATTTGTTTTGTTCGATAGCTAGGTTAGCAAACTACTTCCAGACAAATATGTTTATTAGTAACTTATTTGGGTGATTCTTTAACTACGGACACTATTGGCCTTGTAAATGTAATTTCCACCACACCATTGCCTTACAATATAAAGCACCTTGGGGCTGTTGTGAAAGTGTAGTGACACGGACCCACAACAGGGGGCGCAAATGAACGGTCAATAGATGAGCCAAAAATTAACAATTTAATGTTGTGAAGGAGTACAACGAACATACAGACAATCTCCGAATAAGATTTCAGTCAATCCACAAAGGTGACGTGTGGGCAGGCTCGAGGATAGAAGACGTCTGTCCTGAGAAGAGCCGGAACCACACGATTTCCGCCGCCACCGAACCTGGTGAATACTGGAGCCGCCAAGTCCCGAATTCCCAGGTGATCACCGTCCCCGACTGTCGGATCTGGTACTGCTGGCGAAGAACAAAGACAAGTCAAGTGTGGGTGTGTGTACACCCCGTAACAACAACGGTGGGAATGCCACCTCCACCTCTTACTCAATATGCTGATGTATTTACAGTGATCCCTCAGAGGAAAAGAGTGCCGTCCTGCACTCACTCAGCCTCCACAGGAAGAGGGACCGGTACTCCTGCAAACACTCACAATATACAGCTTATAAGTAAACACAAATGGCTGAGGATATTACCTCCATTGAAGTACGATATCTCGGCGATGAGGTGGAGATGACGTCTGGGTTTTATGGAGTGGGATGATGAAGAATGAGTGACAGCTGTCAGGACATAATGAGTAACAGCTGTCACTCCCGGCTGTGTCCATGGCGGCAGCGCCCTCTCGTGCCTGAAGCCCGCACTTCAGGCAGGGCGTCTCTGGTGGTGGGCCAGCAGTACCTCCTCTTCTGGCGGCCCACACAACAGGGGCAACTGTTTGTTGTGATTTGGCGCTATATACATGTGCTCTGATGTCACTGTTTATCACCATAGAAACTACCCAAACAATCTTTCATACAAACTGTTTAGGGACATTACAGTGTTGTGGTGGAAACTATGGCAATAGTGTGGGACAACTACATTTTGTTTAAAAAAAATCACAACAGTTGTATGACATTGAATACCCCAATTATGTTTTGATTATTTTACTGATATTTTATTCAGAGATATTTTAAAACATTAGAAAAAACATTTCTTTACCATTCATTTTTATCATTGAAGATCAAAAGTCTGGGTGTGGGACAAGCACAAAACGGCAATATTTGCATATAATGATGCTGAAAAAAGGTGAAAAAGTCATCATAGACTACTAGAACAAATTTCTTAACACACTTTCATTGTAAAGATAACTATAAAAGTGTGAAATTTCCCCTTTTTTCTGTTTTTCATACAATATGATCAAAGGACATAATAAGTGCCCGTAGTCTAAGAATCACCCATTTGTTCGAATACAGGAAAAATATACTGGATTGGTATTGGCAGTTAACAGTCAAAAATGTTTGTAAACTGTAAAATAATTTTTTGGTTCTTGTTGGAGCTTATATACGACAGGGTGATCATATTTTGATTACTGAAAACCAGGACGCTTGACCCAGCAATGAGATACTCAAATGATACTCGTTTGGCAGCGGGTACTAATCGGCGGAACTGGAACGGCTGGCAGAACTGTAATGATAATACAGTAGATGGAATGATTGACAGAATGGCACCTTGCTATGCCCCGTACTCTCAAGCTATTGATAACCAATCTCAAGATAATTCCCCCCCATGTTCAAAGCACAAACTTATTTCTTTTGTAGCCCAATTAGCACTACGTAATCGCCGGAATAGCAACACTAGATGGCACCACACAAGCTCCTGTTCTGCCATTCCGTTGCCATTAATGCCATAATGAAAAACAATGAAAACAGGACATTGTCATCACTTTCTTAAAAAATAAAATAAACAAGAGGGCCAGGACAAGACGTGAAAATAGGACATGTCCTGAGAAAACAGGCTGCTTGGTCACCTAATATACGAATCCCGTAATCTGTGAACTAACTGTATGTTGAATGTAAACTAATGTTTACAGTATTTTCCAGAGAATAAGTCGTGCCATTTTTTTTTTTTTTTTTTTTTTTGCTAGTTTGGGACGCCCTGTGACTTATGCTCTGGTGCAACTTATACACAGAAAAACCACACATTCATTATTAATAGTATATAGGCATTTCCCAGGAATCAAAGCACTAAACAAAATAAACTTTAAGACGGAAAGAATGGCAATAATAAAAAGTACATTTCAACAATGTACAAAAACCCCAGAGCTGATAATACAGAAAACAGGTGCGACTTATACTCCAGTGCGACCGCTATATATGGGCTTTTCTTCTTTAAGAGGCATTTTTTTAACAGCTGTGACTTATACTCTGAAAATACATTAATTTCACTTATTTAATTATTTATGTACATGTTGATCGTCATATTTCGGCATGCTAATCATTTTTGGGAACGACCATGTTTGGGCTCTAACACAAAATTTCAGATGTTGTTCTGCAGTATCTGTTCTGCCCTCATAAAGCCTTTCTCCATCTGTAATCTGGCCCTTTACTTTAACTGGGCTACATTTCTATAGCAGTTTTCCATCTGATGCTCAGATGCGCTTTACAGTGATGTCTCACATTCACCCACACATTGATATCAGTTTGCTCCACTGCTCAATAAAAATTGGGGAATAAGGATGTCACCCAAGGAATTTTCATGATTTTCCTGCCTGACAGGAATTTGAACTGAGGCTCTTCTGTTTCCAAGCCCGCCTCTTTAACCCATTGACCATCATGTGATGTCACTTTAAATATTGTTAAATTCCATATTTCCCGTGTTGTGTATGACCACTGAAAACCCTAAACCTCTTCTCTGTGTTCTCCAGGTGTGTGGTGGGTGACGAGTGGTGGTATTATGGGAGCAGATGTCAGTACCAGGGCTCCTCCAATGATCAACTGACCATCATTCTGAGCTCCACGCTCTCTGTAGTAGCGGCCATGGTGATAGTAACGGTAGTCAGCGTTATGTGTGTGAAGAAAAAGTACAAGAAGCAAACACAAGACACTGGCAACGTCATGACAAATGTGTCTGCCACTCGGACACTGTATTGACGGAGCTGGAACGTCTACACAACTGGGTGAACAAATAAATAACGAGTGAAGCAGACCTGTAAGATATTATCTGGTACATCATAATTTTTTACTTCAGTGTTCAGGTGATACTGGAACAGTCTATTGTATTAAAACAGAATTGCCCTATTAGCAATATGTTTGTTACAGTGTTTTTGGTAAAAGCACTACAAAATTCGGAAACTGTTAATACATTTTTTAAAATCCCAATAAACTTTTATAATCATATGTTCCAGTATCTTTGTTTTTGTTAAGAAACAAGTCACAGATTATATTTATATTCACAAATTTAAAATTTATTATACCAAAGACGGGAACATTTGTGTTTCCATGTGGATATATTTGCATTACTGAACTTGACACAGTCATGCCGGCGGTAACAGTTACTGTAGGAGGGAGGGGCAGGGGGAGTACTATCATCAACTCCATGTATCTGTGTGTGTGTGTGTGTGTGTGTGTGTCCGTGCATGCAGGTGTGCATGCAAAAGTCTCGTCTATACGTGTGCATTGGATACGCTGATTGCTACAGAACATCACAAACAAAGTGGAGCACACCATAGCAATTTTAGTTATACTGAATGGAATGTTGGGGGTTTCAGATCTTCAATTGCACATATACATATGTGTGTGTGTGTGTGTGTGTGTATATTTGGTACTTGTGGGTCTACACTGGATGGGGGGGGTTATACCTCCATTGCAGCAATCTGTGGGTGAACCACACATCCTCCCTACTACCAAAACCCTCACCGACATACAGGAACGCATTCTTTAAAAGCATCAGTATACAACATTTCTCTTATTTACAGTCATTGGAAACAAACAAACAAACAAAAAAATCACCATTTCTCTCAGAGAAGATTAGTAAAAGTGACTGTGTCACCATAAAGACTATACAACTCCTAGGAGTTAGTAATTCAAATTTCTATAAAATATTTCTATGCCATTTTACCGGCCGAGAGCCACGATTTACTGAAGAAATACAGTATTTTAAGGTGCCCTATCTACAACAGTTAAGTGTGGTATAACTAGTGTACCGTTCAGCGGAGCGGACTGATAATAAAAAGATTATGCGTCACTGGTTTCACATTAAAAGATATGGTGAGTTCTTAGAAAAACAAACAAAAAAAACAAAACAAAAAAAAAAAATCATGGAATTTTTTTAAAAATCCATATTAACAAGTGCTGAAGCAAGCTAATGCTACTGCAAAGAGACTAGTGTTGATTACATATGTACGCTAACGTAAAAACGCTCCCACGGTCTGTGAGTATAGGGCACATTGAGGGACATTGGGAGTCGTGTCCACGGGGCGTTTGAGAGGGCTGGCTGTCATTAAAGGGCTCTTTTGCTTGTTTATTTCTATAATATCTTAAATGCTAGGAGCAGATCGCGGTGCATGTTCTCTGACAGAGAGGCTGCGGCGGACATCCGAGTGCTGGAAGGCGTGGAGGAAAAAAAGCAGGAGGGTACTTTTTTCCTGTGCATTTTACAGCCTTCGTGCCCACATTCTGGAGCGTAAGAGTGTGCGAGTCGATGGTCGGGGGGGGGAGAAGGGTGCATGCTGAAGGCGTATCTTTTCAAAGAGGGGTGTCGTAATAGTCCATGGGCTGCTCGCTCCCACTGGGCTTCTGTTGTTTCTGCTGATGCTGCTTCATGATTTCCTTCACCTCCTCCTCCAGCTCGGGGGGGATGATGAACTGGTCATCCGGGTCGGGCTGGGCCGGCGCCGTGAAATAGCCCCCCGGCTTCTTTGAAGGCGCGTCGGCCGCCACCTCAATCAGGTTGTGACTTTTTTCTTGGGGTGCCACTGACCCATTGCCCCTCCTCTTGCTGGCCATCTTCCCTCCCTCAACAACTCCCTGCCACGACTCGTCTCTCTCCAGACCGTTTTCAACCTCCCCGAGGCTCTTATCAGCACCTTCCTCAATGGGCTCGGGGGTGCACGGAGGTGTTGGGGGCGGAGGAAGGGCCAGCGGGATGCACTCTTGGCTCAAGGATGCTGGTAAAGCTGTTTGAGGTGATGAGGAGGACAAGAACGTGAGGCAGTGGACGTCTGCCTCTACCTCCACGCGACTCCCATTGGAGAAAACCCCGGCGATGGGCTCCTCATCCTCGCTGTCAAGCCCATTGTCAGACAGGGCACTGGAGAAGGTGGCGCTAGAGAGCTGCCTCTGGAAGGAACTCATCAGGCAGGCTGGATGGAGGCCGCAGCAGCTGCGGGCAGATGGCAGCTCTGAACTTGGAAACAGGTACTGGCAGGGTTGCGCGGCTGTGTGCGGATGCTGGTGCTGTGGCAGTGAGTGGGCCTGGTGGTGCAGGTGGAAATGGGGGTGATGGGGCTGCTCGTGCAGCAGCACCAAAGAACTCTGCAGCGGCTCATCAGACGAGGCGGTGGAACCCACCTCGCTGCTCATCTCGCTGGTGCTGATCTCGCTGCTGATTTCACTGCAGGACGACAGAGGAACAGGAAGGGACCCATCTGGAGCTCCCAGTGGCCGCTCCTTGATGGAGGAGGACGAGTGAGGATAATGGCCCAATCCGGGGCTGGGGGGTGGCTGTGGAGGCTCCGAGCAGCAGCAGGAGCAGCAGTCTTCACTCACGCTCAGCTGGACCACCACGGCGCTGAGGCTGTCGGTGCAGCCGTAGCCCTGCGCCAGCGTGCACAGCTTTTTAGCAGCAGCCAGGCCGTCGGGGACGTTTCGGACAGCCTCCACAGCCTCCGAGGGGGATACAGCATCCCACAAACCCCGGCTGCCCAGGATGAAGAACTCATCCTGGGAGGTGAGCGTGATCGTCTGCACGTAGGGACTCGGGATGACAGATGGGTAAAGGAAGGAATAACCCATGATCCGCGTTGAATCCGTCACACCGTTCACCTTGTTGTCCTGGAGAAAAGAACATCAGCTCTGAGTCTTTACACACAGAAACACATGGTGCATTATGTAGGCTACATGTGCTTGGGCAACAAAACATTTACAAGCACTTGTGCTTCCTGACGGATCTCTACCTCGGTGATGATGGCCCTGTGCTGCCTGATCCTGCGATACTCCTCTTCAAGCCCGACATTATGAAGCAGGGACAGGGACAGCGGCTTTCCGTCACGGCACAGAATTGCCTGACACTTTCCCACATTAGCAGCTGTGAGGGTGAAGCAGCCGCCGGGGTCGGTGGGGTCATGGCGAATGTGACACAGAGCTGCCGAGCCACCCAGTTTCTGCCCTGCAGTCCCCAGTTTTCTGCAAAAAGAAAAACACGAGATAAGGCAGCACAGAGTGAGAAACATGGCGTTTAAATCAATTCGGTCATTCTTTTTGTCACTCCAAATTTTTTCTGCAGTGGATCCGGTACGGAACCACAAGTTGATTTGGCATAACTTTTACACGGGAGGTCCTTCCAGATGTCTTGAATCAGGGATGTCCTCTTTGGGAGGGAAGCATGCTAACCACTTATGCCACTGTGTATTTTTAAATCAATTAATTGAGCAAAAATAATATTGTTTGTTACAGGGGCAAAAATTTTGGAAATTTGAGGATGATGGGTCCTGTGTTTGTATTCCAAAAAAATTTTTTAATTGGCGGCCACAACATTTTGGGATTTTTGTACAGGTGACAATGGGAAAAGGAAATAAAAAGTATGCAAAAACACAATAATCCTAATGTGAAGATCATGTTTTATTATACGGTCAAATCATAAAATAATTAGATCCAAATCTAGCTGTCCAAAAGAACTCAGACTTTACTTTTATCATTCTGAAATAAGAGAGCAGGTAGCTCAGTGGATAAGGAGCCAGGCTGCAAATATGTAGTCCTGGATTTGAATCCTGTCTGTGTCCATGGACAAGATACTTCATCTCCATTGTGCCAGTCCACCCAGCTGTAAACGGGTACTGGACCTTGGCTAGGGAAGCAAACTGCTTTGAATTGGTGTCCCGTCCAGAGGGGCTCAAAGACTCTCAGCTGCATCACACTACAAAATCTGGAGATAAGCAACAGGCACCAACGAGCGTCAGAGACTGTATAGGACGTGAAGCAATTCAGGGGCCACATCCTTCAAAGGCTGCATTCTACAAAGATCTGGCCTTTTGAGACTGCGGATGCCGAACCAGATGTTGTGAAATAAGACCGTCAAGCCCACATAGCATTTTCCAATTACATCTTTAGTTTATCGTCTCCTAGCAACCAGCTACACGCGACAAGCTAGCGCAGTGGGCCTAGCCTGTAGTTTCAGTAATCAATTATCAATACATATTTATACTTATACACATTACTTCTTTATAATTATACATATGGAGTCTGGATATTTTTATTATTTGTTAAAATTTATAACCAGGTTGTCTTGAAGTGGATTGTTTGGGCCACGAAGGACAACTGTTGCATCCGTTGTTTTCAGGGGAAAGAAGGCTGCACTCATGGGCTGCAAACCAAGCACAACTATGATATATGCGGTTGACTAATGCAACTTTAAAGGATAGAAGAAACCGTAGTGTTACCATAGTAACTGCCAAAAACTAAACTCACCTAGCTACTACTGATACAGTCCTGAGAAAATATGTCATACTGAAAAATACTGGTTTGAGATCAAATGACAGCTATGACTCAGATGGTTTAGAACGTGAGATTTTATTTCTTTGATGATTCAGAGACTGCAGGAAAAGTTTGCCTGGTGCTTTAAATTAAACTGTGGTCCCACCTTGTGCTGCGCACCCCAGACGGTCCACACATGTTCTGTTTAACAAAAACACGAGAAAGCTTTGCACCCTGTGACCCCTGAATTCAAGAAAACGAGGTAAAAAAGAAAGGCAGTATGACCTTGAGCCTTTTAAATTTACTGCTTAAACATGAGCTTGAATTGTTTTTTACTTTAGATTAGATTAGCTAGAACTTCATTAATGCTTTGGGAAAACTCCCTCAGGGAAATTGAGGTTCCAGCAGCACACAGGGTAAGAAGCACACAGTATCAAAAGTGAAAGTAAAAAGTATTTGCAAATATAAATATAATACACAAATATAAATACCAGAAATACTGCTCACTTCTGGTTTACTGGCTACTACTGTTCCTCTCCTTCCCGTCCTCTTTCTTCCCATTACTCCTTCTCTCCCCAACTGAGGAGTTGCACAGTGTGATGGCCTGAGCATGTTTGTCATTTCGTGTGAGCTTTAATCTTAAAAAAGGAGCTTGTAAAAAGTGGGAGTGAACTTAAATTCTGATGTTGTGTGAATCTGTACAAAGCTGCTTCAGCGTGAGCACCAGGAACACCAGAGGGCACATTTGCTCACCGTTGCATGACGAGGAAGGTGTTGGTCATGTAGTCCTCTTCACTCTTAGTCTTGTGTATCTCTTCAGCCAGCACGTCGTTCATTGTGCACTGCAGAAGGTAGGGCACTTCCACGTTCCGATCCCCGTCGAACACGCCGTACAGCGCTTCACGGCTGCCACAGAAGCTGTTAACTGAAAGGGCTGCGACGCAAAGTCTGAGGAGGAAACCATGAAGAAAAGTTCTTTGATCACTGAATCATGAGCTCTGTGAGGAAACAAAGAAAACTTCACATGCTAACCATCATCCTCTGCACACAAATAACCATGGAAACAAAGACAAAGCTGCAGCAGAGCTTACATCATCCTACCAGACTTTTGTCTCCTCAAACACAATGTGAAAAAGCTTAGATCCATCTTATTCATTAGCATGCACGTTAAAGTGATGAATCGCTAATTTAGTCCATAACTGAGATGTCTGAAGTAGACATCATTCAGATTTTAAGTGTGTTTTCCTCTCGTTGAGACAACGGGCTCAGTGTGCATTCTCTCCCGGCTTGGATCAGTGAGGGTTTTACTGGACAAGTATGAGTGCAGTAGTTTTTTTGTTTGCTTTTTTTTCCTTCCCCTCTCTCTTCCCAGCATTAACTGGATTGAACTCACTTGTTTTTGACGCCCGAGGCCTCTGTGTAACCATGACTCCACACAGCAGGTCCACCCAATGCCTCATGTGATGAAAAAGTCAGAGGCGGATCAATACGGAAACATCGAATATTACTGAAAAACGAAACAGGAAAAAAAAAAACAATCTCATTGCAAAGAACAATAACTGTGATTATTAATTAATCTACTGAATTTTATTTAGGATTAATTGGTTCATAATTTAAATCTGTATTATAATAATAATATTGCACCTTTCAAACAAGAAATGCACCCCAATCCTAGAAAAATACAAATAAATAAATAAAAAATAGAAACAAAAACCTGAAAAGGAATGAAAAAACAAAAAGAAATAGATAGCTTACCTACTACTTTAGGAAGTCGTGCGACTTGCATGCAATTTTTTTTTTTTTTAAAACCCACACATTCATTATTAATAATAATTGTAATGACAATTTCTATTGCACTTTCTGAGGAATCAAACTAATAAACTAATACTAATAATAAAAGAATAAATGCCAACTATGTTACAACAACACACAAAAATCCCACATTAAAGAGATGATAATACAGAAAAAAGGTGCGACTTATACTCCAGTGCGATTCATATATGGGTTTTTTCCTCTGCAAGAGGCATTTTTTAGCAGGTGCATCTCATACTCTGGAAAATACGGTACTTATGCATGACCTCGGTTTGATTCCCTGTCACACTATTCATCTCTGTTCTTAGATGACACACTTCATCTGCATCGTCCGAGTCCACCCAGCTGTAAAAGGGTAGCGGCTTTGGCTGGAGAAGTAACCTATGTCTGACTAGCGTCCCACCTAGGGGGAGTCATAGACGTTCGTCTTCTTCATGCTACAGAATCCAAAGATAAACATCAGCACCAAAGGGCTTCAAGGCCTACGTAGGACCAACATCATCTTACATAGATTCTCTGAGCTGGCACCTCGAGGGCTCTATAACCAACCCAACATAAACCGGCTGACAGCCCAATGCAGGTGTCATTAGTTTCCATCAGACGCATATTTGGAGAAACAGTCAGAGAGCCAAGATTGAGATGGTTTGGACATGTGCAGAAGAGGGACCCAGGATATATAGGGAGAAGGATGCTGAGGATGGAGCCACCAGACAGGAGGAGAAGAAGAAGACCAAAGAGGTGGTTTATGGATGTGCTGAGGGAGGACATGTAGGTGGTTGGTTAGACAGAGGAAGATCCAGAGGACAGGGTGAGATGGAAATGATTGATCTGCTGTGGCGCCTCTAACGGGAGCTTGCCAAAACCGAATGGAGAAGAAGAAGAAGAAGCCCTTCTTGTTTTTCCGACAACACTTTAGGAGCATAGATGCAGAAAACGCTTCAAATTACTTGTATGGATGCAAAATCCAAACCAATTTAACTGCCACTGATTTGGGAAAGAACCAGCAAACAGTCAGAGATGAAGGATAATCCCGTTTTAACGGTACTGTCAAGATTCTGCTTTGATCCTGATACGCAGAAATGTTTAAATCAATATAAAAAATATGTACTGAAGACATAAGTGTTCTTGACAATTATATGATCAGCATGACAGGAGTGTGGCATTCACTTTGGCACTGTAATTAAACAAAAAATGTCACGTGGAGTTGTGATGATGACGTACTTCAGCTGTTCGAGGGTCTTGTGGTCGAGGCTGAGACGAGGGTTTCCAGTGAGGTCCAGCTCCTGAAGCTTAGGAGGCAGATTTTCTGGCAGGGTGATCTCACTCAGCTCATTACAGCTCAGATCCACACACTGACCACAGAGGAGAAGATGTAAGCTCTCTCTCTCACACACACACACACACACACACATAAAGACGTGTGTATATGTGTCACTAACTCTGTCTTACTTTCATCTCCATCAGCTGCATGACCTCAGGAAAAACCTCGATAGAATTGGAGTGGGCGATGAGCGTGTGCATCCGCCGACAGTTCATGATGGTGGTGGGCACGGTTTTCAGCATGTTCCCGCTCAGGTCCACCTCCTCCAGCTCCTCCAACTTGGCCATTTTACTGAGAGATGAGGAGAAATAGTGTGTGACACGTGAGATGAGAAAATGTCTCGAAATTACACACTGACAGAAATTCAATGGAACAACAAATAAATAATTCATATATCCAAATTTTAAACTAAAACTCTAAATGTAAAAAAAAATAAGCAAAATATTTAAGCAGATGAAAAGACAAAGTACAAATAGCCAACATTAAAAAGGGCAGAATAAAACAAGCTACAGATGGAAAAACAAAAGAAAATATAATGCAATGCTAAAATATGCTCGGCCGTATGAGCCTTGTGTTCTTTGCAGTTGTTTAATTATTAAGATCCTTTTCTCTTACATTAGGGCTGTAGATATCAATTATTTTAGTAATTGAGTATTCGATTGATTATTCTGGCGATTATTTGAGTAATCAGATAAAAAGTATTTTTGCGTTTTTAAACAACATCAATAGTCCAGGGATCTCCCTAATGCTGCGTTTACACATAATGACGACAAGTCATGAAAGCCACAAAGTATATATTGTTGGTAGCTGATCATGAATGTGATGATTCGAGGCAGAGGCGTTAGGTGTCCTCAGGAACTGCTGCAACCTGTTACCACGCATTACGATTAATGGCACGTGTTGCTGGCCAATTATCAGGAACCATTACGCATGGTGTTACGTTCTGTCACGTTGTGAATGAGGCGAACTGTCTCCCCACACACACACACACACATATTCATCCTACAATCAGCTGCTGAACAATTCAGATCGCTCCAGTTTGCTCCTCAAAATGTAGATTAATCCACAGCAGAAGAACTTTGTGACTGCATGCTTAGTTGGGCTCTGTGCCATGGAGTGGCGCAGAGAGGAGGAGACGGAGAGAGCCAGATGTGTGGCTCCACGTGGCTCTTGTCTCGCGCATTTTCCAAACATCAGGCACACGCAGCAGGTGGAACACCTGCAGGAGCGTGCTAAGGAGCATTGGAACAAAACTTTTATCCGACTTAGCGTAACTGTCCTTCTTCAGCATACTGCAGCAATGAAACTGAATGTGGTGCCGCAGGGTTTAATTGTGTGCACGTCAGAGAAGAACGGTTTCACGCTCTATTAAGGATCACCACTAATCAAGACGGATTAACACGCTCAGTTGTGACCTCCCTGACATGAGGCGAGATGAGGGTGGTGCGTGACATTGGTGGAAGATTTTTTTGAGTCAAAAACATGCTCCACGAAAATCACGAATATCATGCACCAACACACACTATTAAGAAACCTATTCAGATGCATTAAGTCATGTTAAGAATGTCAGGAATGTACCAAGAACGACGCAAATATGACAATCGGAATGCGTCCTGCCTATGTGTAAACGCAGCATAAGCAATGGCACAATGTTGCTGCACCTTTCTGTTTTCCTGGGTAATTATTTATTTTTTCAAGTCTTTACAAGTTTTGGATCTTTCCCGGTGTCAGGAGCTCAGGTCGGCACTCCCCTGACACCGGACCGTAAGCGCAGGTGGTCGGTGTAATTCTCAGTCAGTCAGGCTGCACGTGAACGTGAAAAACTGGGCTCTGGAGTGCAGCTTTTCCACAAAAGCTGCACTGATAAATCCGCTTTGCATCCTGTCGATGAAAACTTGACTTAAAGTGAACATAGAGGGCCGAGTCTAATCACGCGGTGTCCAGGGATGCAAAACCATGTCAAAATGTCTATTCGCCCGATCGTCAACAGAATAAAGCACAAATAGTCTCTTCGCCTGACCATGGTCGGGCCAAAGTCTTGACATTTTGCGGAAATAGCGATGGGATGTGGCTTTCTGTTTTTCTTTTCCTTAACTTGTAAAATTTAACCATTTTTAATTTTTTTTTAATCCCTCATTCTCTGCGAGTCAGCAGGCGCATTTCAGCTGGAGGTTGAACATGCAAGCCTCGCAGTCAGTTTTTTTTAACAGTCATTTTATTTAAGTTACAGCTTTTGTGAAATGTTGTGTGTTGCTCAAAAAAGCGAAAATTAAAAAGTGAAACACTCAGTGCAAGTCTGAGCAAAACACAGAAGAAAGAGTGGACTTCTGCTGAGAGGATCGCCTTTTAGAGACTTTGTCAGTGTGGCCGGAGATGGAGCTGTGACTCGCCCCGGTGTGAGGGGAGTGCTGAACCCCTCACACAGAGAGAGACAGCAGCCGACCACCAGGCGAATAGCAAACTTCGACTGTGGGTACCCGGCCGCTGGGTCAATAGTCACTCCACATGTAGAGCAGAGCGCAGCCAGCGGACCAAACAGTGTGTTTTTTGAGGCACAGAATTTGCTTCGAACATTTTTTGTAATTGAATTATTCAAGTTACTCGACTAATCGTTTCAGCCCTATCTTACATACAATTTGTACATGTTTAAAGAAACCCTTCTATTAATCAGTCAATCAAAAACAATATTTATTTTTTAACAGCATTTGCAAGAGGCTTTGTGTGTGCGTGTACATGAGCTTTTAACAAAAGTGGAAGTTATGCAAATCAAGGAATATTTGTAGATCACCATCTGTGCATTTGCTGGCATTAATGAGACAAATTTAACTTCATAGGAAGTTAGCTTTGAATTAGCTAACATTAGCGTGCACGCTAACACCGCAAAATGTGTTATGAGGTTACAAAAAGAGCGTTTTCAGTTTTAGGAGTGTTTATTTCTCGTTATGCTTTACATAATATATGGAAAAGAGGATATATTTACACACAAACAAAACAGAGTTTTGCAGCTAGCTACCAGCCTGTGACGTCACCATGCTAACGTCTGCAAAATAAGTTCAGAGGTGTTATTAGGTTCCAAAAACGGCATTTTTGATTTTAGAAGTATTTATTTGTAGCTACTTTTTCCATAATATATGAGAAACATGTATATAAACACAAAAAGAAGCGGTTTTGCAGAGACCAGCTGCTGGCATCACTGTACAGCTCTACTCTGACTGGCTGTCACTCCCACCACTCAAAAACAAAACGGAACAGGTTCAAACAAAATGTGTTTTAACCTCTCATAATACCTTTTAAAATATGTCAAGGTTAGCTATCTTTGAACTTGTCCAAGGTCTGTATCCCAAGAATGTTGTGGACTTGTGCTGTACACAGACAAACAGATGGGCGGACAGACGGATGCCAGGTCTTCACATATGTTGGGCTCGTGTAAAAATGAACGAGTGCAATACGGTGATGATAGACATTAGTTAATCTGTTTTACAATTAATCATTTTACCTTTATACTGTAATTTTGTAATAATAATAAACAAGTAAATTGCTCATAAGGGTAAGGACACAACTGGAAGTTGCTTTTTGGCTGTCAGCCTATTTTATTTTTGCCAAAAGTTAACTTCTCAAATGAATAAACAGTTCAGACCTTGCAGCCCATTTGAACAGAAAATGCAGTAAAAAAGGCATTTATAAATGTCAGAAATGCACGATTTTTGTTTGTTTGCTTGTTTTGGCAAGCAGACAGAGCTTTGACCTCCCAGTATTAATTTATAAAAATTATGATTTTTGAGTTGATTTATGACTTTTATGGTTCTTGAATTTTAGGACGTGGGAGGCTTGGCTGTACAGACAGACGGGAGGACAGCAATTTCTCTTGACAAGCACAACTTACTATTGTGAATGAACATCACATTTTCCAAGGAGGCATGCATATTTAATTTATTTTTGACAAATCAGCCACAACCAGTTTCTCAAATTTCACCAGTTTTTTAGGCCAGTTTTCTTTTGTTTCAGAATGTTTGAAGCATTTTAAAAGCACTTTGAAAATTGGTACACAGCAGAACCAGTTAATACCAGATTATCTGTAATCACATTAAACCATTCAATTTGGCCAATTTGTTGGTCTGTAGTCATAAGAACAACAGTACAAAGTAACAACTAGTTTAGGCTTCAGAATGTTTCAGAAGCATCTTAAATCAGACTGTCTTAAATAATTGGAAAAAAAAAGAAGAAGCAAATCCTCACTTTTGTCAAAATGGAAAAGTCAGCAGTTACCAATAGGGAATTAAATATCAACACACACACACACACACACACACACACACACACACACACACACACACACACACACACACACACACACACACACACATTTTTGTCAAAGGCAGCGATAGTTTGGGTTTAAGGAGAGTTGGTCTACCACTCAATGTACTTTTATTTTTAATGAACTCATACATTTTTACAATCTTAATCGGTCCAATGTTCGCACGGTGATGATAGATGTCACCAAGGCATTTGATAAGGTGGAGTATTGTAAATTGTTTAATAATTAATGAAACATAATGTATCGTCACTTGCTTTACAGTAGTTGATAAATCAGGAGTTACGTGTAAGATTGTGCAACTCTATTCAGTCAATTTTCAGTATGTGAGAGAGTTACACAAGGTGGAGTTCTACCTCTGATTTTGTTTACTGATAATGTTGATAGATTATTAGTGGAATTGGAATAATCTGGCACTGGACGTCACATGGGAAGTACTGTATTTTCCAGGGTATGTGTTTTTTACTAGTTTGGGAGGCCCTGCGACATAAAAAAAAGCTATTCTTATTGTTAATAACAAAAAAGTTTGTTATTAACAACAGTAATTGTAATGATTATTTATATACAATTTTTGCAAGAATCAAAGCACTAAATAAAATAATCTTGAATAAAAAAGAATAAATGTCAGTAATGTAATAAAAAAATATACTATGACAAAGCAGAAAAATCACAAATTAATGTGCTCATAACACAAAAAGGTGCAACTTACAGTGCCTCACAAGTTTTCAGCTCCTTGGTATTTCATGCATTTTAATTTGTTTGGCATTTCAAATACAAAAATTAAATCAGGCTTCTCAGCTTATGTTCCTTAAACTCAAACTGAAACCAAATCTCTACAACTTCATATAAATTAATAAAAAATATAAAAGCCAAGATGATGGTTGCATAAGTAATTGGCCACTATGGTATAATACCTGTGAATAATCAGTTTTATTTGCAGTTTTCTTCAGACAAGTCAGGGGATAGATACATGAACATTTCCAAGTCACTGAATATGTCTTGGACTTTATTTACATAAATTCTCCTCCTCTATACCACTTCACCATGAAGCTGTATAACTGGTGATGCAAAATGCAAAACATACACTGTGCACAATTTCTCCAGTCACAGCCACAAAAGCCAATAACATCTTCTGGGTTGTCTGGGTGTCTTGTTGGCTTTCCTCACTCTTCTCCTTCTTGCACAGTCACTCAGTTTTTCAGAACTGTCTACTCCACACAGATTTACCAAAGAGTGCCTAACTGTTTGTATTTCTTCATAATTTATGTAAATAAAGTCCAAGACATATTCAGTGACTTGGAAATGTTTACGTGTCCATCCCCTGACTTGACTGAAGAAAACTGGCAATGAAGGTGATTATTTACAGGTATTATTCCAAAGGGTGCCATTACTTATGCAACCCATCATCTTGGGTTTTACATTTTTAATTCATTTCTATCAAGTTACAGAGATTTGTTTTCAGCTTGAGTTTAAGGAACATAATTTTAGAAATTTTTACATTGAGAAGCCTGATTTACTTTTTGTATCTGAAATGCCATAAACAAATTAAAATGCGTGAAATACCAAGGGGCTGAATACTTTTGCAAGCCACTGTATACACCAGTGGGACTTATATATGTTTTTTTTTCCCTCTTCAAGAGACATTTTTTGACAGGTTCTACTTATACTCCGGAAAGTACGGTAAGTACACCGGTGCTACAGCATATACAGATGATATCACTTTGCTGTGTCCCTCAGCTGATGGAATGTAGAAAACACTTAAAATCTGAGAGAGTTATGTCAGGAGCTTTAGTATGGTATTTACTGAGGATAAGAGTCAGCTTTTACCATTTAAAGGTCGTAAGTGTAGAGGATTTTATTGTAATTTGTATTTAAATGACACCCCGTTACAGTCATTTAGGTCATACTGCTGATAAAGATGTGATATCTGCGAGTTTTGGGAATGTTTCAACTTAATCATGTCACATCGAGGTCATCTACATTCTTTCATTAAGTGCAAGTTATTTCAGCAGTACTGTTGCTTTTTTATGGTTCACCTTTGTGGCATCTAAACAAAAATGACATTTGTGTTGCTTGGAGAAAAGCACTGCAATGTACACTCACTGGCCGCTTTATTAGGTACCCCTCACTAGTATCAGGCTGGACCCCCTTTTGCCTTCAGAACTTGCCTTAATTCTTCATGGCATAGATTCAACAAGGTGTTGAGATGTTGGTCCATACTGACATGATGGAATCCCACAGTCATCCATTCAACCAGTCTGTCCGTTCTCCTTTGACCTCTGATGTCAACGAGGCATTTCCCTCCACAGAACTGCCGCCCACTGGATATCTTATTTTTTTTGGACCATTCTCTGTAAACCCTAGAGATGGTTGTGCGTGAAAATCCCAGTAGATCAGCAGTTTCTTAAATACTCAGACCAGCCCTTCTGGCACCAACAACCATGCAACGTTCAAAGTTATTTAAATCACCTTTCTTCATTCTGATGCTCGGTTTGAACTTCACCAAGTCGTCTTCACCACGTCTAGATGCCTAAATGCATCGAGTTGCTGCCATGTGATTAACTGATTAGCTATTTATGTTAACAAGCGATTGAGCAGGTGTACCTAATAAAGTGGCCGGTGAGTGTATATTACACGGTAGACCTTCAGTCCACATGGATGGCGTGTCAGTCAGATCCTGCTGTGGGATAAACGGTTGTTTACCTGGCTGGGAAGGTCTGGAGATGGTTGTAAGCCATGTGCAGAATCCGAAGGTGTGCGTGGCCCGTGAGCATCGGTACGCACTTGTCCGTGAGTCGGTTATTGGTCAGGTAGAGTTCCTGGAGGATGCTGTGGTTCTCCTCTGATAGGCTGGATGGAGGCAGGTGTTCCAGCTTATTGGCTGATGCATTTAAGCATCTGAGGCTGAAAGCAAAAATGAAAATATTAATCTAAGAAAAACAAAAAACTGTTTTTGCCCAACATGATTGCAGATGGACAAATTATCTTCAATTACAATTCTAACAGATGATTTGCTCTTTAAACTCAATCTAATGAGCAGATTATCGTTTGCATTATGTGTTAAAAACAAACAAACAAATGACTTCCATGTGATGAGATGTGCTACCTGTCAGATTTCAGGAAGAGGTTACAAGGAAGTTCCGTCAGTTGATTGTGCTGTACATCTAACACCTCCAGCAGAGGCCGCTCCACTCTTTCAGGAAGCTTCTGCAGCTGATTATGTCCTGCACTCAGCTTCCTCAGACTGCTGCTGCAGAGCAGCCTGCAGCACAAAGGACGACACACGGGCAGACAGATTAGATAAGCAGCTGAAGCAGCCGCTTGGCCACACATTTGGCCTGTGAATGAACTGCTTGCACTTAAGTGGATTGAAACAGGCATGGAAATGAAGAAAGTGCAGGTGTAGGCTGAGGATGGGGCGATGATGGTTAAGAAAACAGAAAATAGCAGCGCCTCTAGTGGAGCCTGTAGGTGACATTCATCATCCTGACACTTCTTGGGTAAAAAATAAATCTGCAGACAATGACAGGACCTGAACACAGAGAGAGAGAGAGAGAGAGAGAGAGAGGAGGGAGCAAGAGAGGAAGGAAGGATGAGAGAGGTGACGTGAGATAGGGAGGAGGAGGTGCATCTTAGATGACCTTCTTAGAGGCTATATAAAGAGAAAGAGAATGGGTGAAGAAGACTGTTGGAGGTTACACATTATCTGTGTGATTTATGGGTCTCTACGGGGGGATAGATGACCGGGCGGTAAAGCGCAGTGAGAATATCGCACGACACGACTGTATTCCTTTTAAAGCCTATGAACACATTGCTGAGTGATGAGGCGGCTCACCGCGCCGGCAGCTCACTGATGAGGTTGTGGCTGACGTCAAGAACTTCCAGTTTCTTTGCCTCACACAGCCAGTTGGGTAAAGACTCCATACGGTTCCTACAAGGAGTAGAAAGCAATAATGGATATTAATTATAGGGTTGAATAAAAGACTTCCGCAACATGGGATATAACCTCCGTGGGTACTGAATGTATTTTGATCTGCAGCTCTACTGCCCGAGAAAAGAAATGTCAACGATTTTTAGGTGAAAGACGCCACAGCTCAGTTTCAAACAGAATTCACCACCACGATCCTAAGTACCCATCTGACAATGTTAAAAACATCTTTAAAATTTTTGAAATCTGCAGGGTCAACTGTTTCACCAATTATTGTAAAATTCAGTTAAGTTAATTTGACAGAAATGTGGTGCTAAATGGAGATCTGAAAAGGTTATCTGACACTCTGCCATATGAGCTGCTTTCATGTATATCTGTGGTAATAAATCGTTCTTTGTTTTTTTTTGTTTTTTTATGAAACTAGTCAATGTGGGTACTGAAGACTCCAACAGAACATAAGGCCTAGTTCAAAAATAATGAAGCCAAAGTGTGACATAACCATCAAAATTTAAAAGTTGTCTTTTTTGTGAAATGTTATCATTTTAGGTATGGTTATATATCAGAGTTTCAATATTTCTATTGGTCTCGGTTCAGTCATTGCTAGAAATTACCATTGCATATATACTATAATGTGCTAGAGCTTAACGCTTGCGACAACAGTTGGAGGTATCTTCTTTAGTCTGCAGAAGCCCGAAACAAAGACATTCTGTCCATTAGTTCCTGGTATTATTGAACAAATAATATAATTATTCTATTGAAGCAGAATAGGAGATATAGCTAAGGTTTTGACACAAATAAATCAAGGACTTATTCTCACCATTACGCTTGTGACAGTTTTACCTTCCTTTAGAAACATGATGTTTTTTTCTAGGAAGTGACATTTCTACCTTTACAAAATTGTATTACTGTGTGTTAGTATGAAGCACAAACAAACAAACTGACAAAATACAAGATTATTTCTTTAACATTCAACTTTAAATGATAATGCTAAATATCAATGTCACACAAAATTGATGAGAAAATTTGGGGTACATTTTGTGCATATCTCTGGAACCGTGCGGAATTTTTCCATGAAATTTTCAGTACCTGTCAAAGAGACTATAGGCAACTGACAGATAAATCTGGATGGTGCTAAATAAAATAATGGCTTGTTCATGACAAATGCAATGCAAATCAGCAGTTAGGCTTCATTATTTTTGAACTAGGCCATATGATATACTTATTAATAATAATAATGAATAAAATATTTTGCCTTAAAAACACATCAGACCAGAATTATTTTCCTTCATTCATGTCTTCATATCATGTGCTACTATTGTGTGTAGTTTCATTTAAATACATAAACTGGCTTAAGAGGAGTTACACTCATGATTTCAGTGTTAAATGATGCATCAAATGCACATTAAAGTCCAATTATCTCCCTTTGAAGATGTTTGACCGGAAATATTTTCCTTCATGAACATATTCACATAGTGTGTTATGATAATTTGAAGCATTACTGAAATCCACCAACCGGTTTAAGAGGAGTTGTGGCTTTAAGACACATGGACAGATGTTTGTGGGGTATCAAGGTTTTCTTTACTGTTTCCCTGATTCTCACCTTTGAACCACATTTGCCCTCAAATTATTTATATTCTAGACAAAGATCACTTTTTTCGCCAAGCACTGTGAAAACTGATAATACAGTATTGTGCAGAAGTCTTAAGCAGTCTTGTGTTTTTGTATGAACAAAGTTTTTTCCCCCATTTTCCCTCAATAAGTATGTAAATAAATCATAAGAAATTACCAAATGTGAATTTACAAAATATGTACAATAAAGTAATATGTAATGTATACACAATACAAACTGCTTTGTTTTATTAAAGAAAAGCCTGTTGAACATTGTTTTTAGTTTTTCAATTCAGCGCATGATTCCATAAAAACAAACACAGGACAGCAATAAATACCTAATCAACAAATCACCATTATGTTCTTGTAAAACCATGGAATAATACACCCAGTTAAAAGGGAATATACTTTATTTAATCTTAGCATCACTAAATTATTTGGAAGTTTCACTTTATTCTGGCACTATTTCCCTTTATTTATGTATTTATTTTTAATAAATGTAATACCTTTGTCACAGTACAGTATTTTACAAGATTTCCTGTCATGAGTGCAAAAATCCATGGATTCCATTCTAGGCCATGCTTAATATTTGTGTCATGTTTTGTGAAAAATAAAACAAATAATCCCAATAACTAATCAATATATATTATGGAGGATTGTTAGCACAGTTTTGATAACAGCACATTACATTTAAAATTATGGTATAACGCAATCAGTCTTCATTAACTGAATTGGAAACAGGAAGAAATTTCTTTTTTTTTTTGTCATTTAATCATCAAAAGCCAGGTCAGTGTTTGGGGGCAATACTGTTAATAACTGACAGCTTTTTAAGAAGAAATTTCAGCACAGTCTTGAACATCTTGTGATGTTACAACACCTTTAAAGTCATTTTCTTTGTTGCCCAAAAATCCAAATTTTTTTGAGGAGGAGATCAGTGTGACAGTTCGAGACGCCTGTATAAATGGCATGTTGTTCATTTTGTGTGTGCGTGTAGGTTTGTGATTTTTCCTCACCTCGAGATGTCCATGTAACTAAGATTGGAGGGCACAGGATTGACATCAAGCTGTCGCAGCTCTGCAGGGAAAAAAAAACAAAACACACACATCAACCTCCAGCAAGGACAAAAGCCGTTAAAAAGCAGGTAGACAGAAAATGGGGTGGAAAAAATATATGAGTGCATGTAAACAGAAAAATAAATAAAGGTGTGAATACAACGATGCAGTTTCAGAGGTTCATATCAGGGCTTCAGTTTAGAAATAAAAGGTGTGGTGGTGATAGTAGTCCTGCAAGCCGACCCACCGTTACTGGAGGCATAGATGCCTTTGAGCAAGCAACCTTTGGCCTTGAGGCTGGAGATGTGGTTCCTCTCGCAGTGAAGCACCTCCAGTCTGGGGAAAACGGAGGCGTCCAGCTCCTGCAGCCTGTTATCCCTCACGTCCAGCTGGGTCACGTGCCTCAGCAGGTCAGGCTCATCTGGTACCATGCTGGAGATCTTATTTAACCTGGCAGTGGGAGCAGAACAGAGGCAAAGGCTCACTTTGACTGCATCAGGTGGAAGCGCACAAGCAGTGAGGGACTTCTGAACAGGCTTTGGATGATCGGCGATACACTGCACCATTTGTTTTGTTCTTTTTATTATTCAGCTGTTCTACAGCAGCTATAACACCACCGATTGAATCAATGTGGCCTACAGTGTCAGGCGTGGCACAAACCGAGCAGGACACAAATGCAAAACGCTCACAAACAGATTGGTGTAAGAAAAAGGTTTAATTACAAGCTGGGATTCGGTACACAGGAGGTCCAGTAGCGATGGCAAAGGTACAGACAGAATCCTGGGCTGGAATCCAAGAGAACTGCCTATAAACAGAAACGGTAAGCTGGGCCGAACAACTAACTGGGAAAAACCAACCCCCACTAGGGGCCAATCTGGTACAAATGAGGGAAGAACCGGGCAAGCGGATAAACGGGCAAACGTGGCATCCGGAGGACGACCATGAGGCGGGCAACAGTGAAACAGAGAGGCCGGAGGCCGGCTACATGATACAGCAGGCCCATGGTGACGGATAGAAGAACCCTGAACAACCCCTGGTGAGTTGGGAAGTCGGTCCTCATGGGTAACTTGAGCTACAGGAGACACAGGGGAACGCCCAGGACAGGTGGCAGGAAACGTAAGAGGCCCCGGGTCAACCTTAGGGCACAAAATGGCAACTTGATCAACACTCCCTAGGGTAACCAACCTACGCAGCCGTAGTGGACACACTGACTATGAACTTGACAAATGCACAGAGAGAGAGAGGAACTTTCTCATGAACAAGCTGATTAAGAGGGGGAACCTGGTAAAATAAAAACCCATTAAAGAAAAACAGCCAACCCACAGAAGTAACTGAGGAAAAGTGAAACTGCTGAAAGACACTGGAAACAAAACCCAAGCAATATCTGAAAGTAACATGTGGAGAAACAAATATAAAGACCTGCACTGGATGTAACCAAAAATAGCTAACCCAATCACTGAACAGAGAAAAAAAGAAACCAGTAAACAGCCTGAGGGAAAATCTGGCTTACATAAGAACCATAAAAAAAGGGAGAATCCAATGAGAATAAATGCTATGAGGGTCAAGAGAAATTAATAAATCAACAGCACAACCCCTAATGGAGCAGAACTGAGTAACCATGGACCTTAATAGACGAAAAAACCTTTGAAATGGACTGAGGGAGCCGACAAAACAGGACAAACAAACAAAAAAACGTGCGTGAGAGAAATGCTTAACCAAGGCTTGCATTCGGAAGAAAATCCAGTGACACGTACTCAGGGGGTAACCAAAAACAAAGACTTTACAAAAAGACCTGGCTGAAAACTTAACAAAACTGCAATTACGGATATGGAGCCATTTCAAATAAAAATGTAAACAGTGCACGGTCCAGAAACATAAAGGCACACAGAAAAACAAAATAGAAAAAAACATTGTCAAACTCTTACAGGCAAAGTTCTTAGCCCAACCAAAAAGGTACTGACTGGAAAGAAAATAATGTTTTTCTGGTGGACACAACAGGTGGAATATTATTTCAAAAGCCATTATTACGTCAAAAAACAAGCAAACAGTCCTACCAGCAGAGTCGTCTTCATTCTTCTTCGAGAACGGTACCGAAACTTTGGCGGAGGGTGGAAGTGCCGGTGGAGCAGATCTGATGAGATCGCCTGAAGATGGGCGTGGCGCAGGTTCTCCCAACGATGCTGATGATTCTGGAAGAGGGCACGTTGCGGGAGATGCCTCATAAGGAGCAGTGATGTTTTCCAGTAGCTCTGGCAGTTCAGACCGCGTGAGCAGTGCCGGCGGCTCTGGAAGTGAATGTGTGCTACAGGTTCCCAGCGGTATGAGCATTGTGGACTGCTGAGGCATGGAGTTCCTCCCTGGATCCATCACTGAAGACAAGGGAGAGGGTGACAGAGCTGCTGCAAGCTGAGGAGATGAGGGCATCTGCGGAGACGATGAGCCGACAGTAGGCGCTGGTGTGGTTAGTTGCTCTGCGCCTGGTGACGCGTGCTTCACACGATTCATGGCTGAGGGTTCAGGGGGTGAGAGCTCTCCTTCCAAATGTTGAGGAGCTGTGACGTTTCCAGCAGGTGCTTCAAAATACATGAACGGTTCAGCTTGGAAAGGAGGCGGGGACCCGGGGGAAGCCCCGGGAAATGCAGATATGCGTAATGATGACGCAGACTTTCTCGATGGCTCTGGGGATGAACTCACTGACGTCATCCCTTCCGAAGGGTCGGGCAAAAATTGCGCTTCTGCGATGGTGACGGAGGAGTATGCAGGAGCCGAGGCCTGGAGCTGAGGCGAGCGCTTCCTCCTTGGTGCTGGGATTGGAGCTGGGCGAGGCATTTGTGGCATCACTGTGGCTGACGGGCCATGCGCCTGTCCTCCTGGCTGCTGCGGTCCGGGTGGCTCTGCGTGACTAAGCATCGTGGAGCTGGGGTAGGGCATGGGCTGGGCGTGGTTAGCGTCGCTGCAGGTGACAGCTTGGGATCTGATGTGGATGAAGGCGGAAGTGTGATAGCAGCATCAGAGAGGGTGATAGAAGGAGGCAGACTCAAACCGGGTTCATATAGTTCAGACTCAAACAAAAAATACATGGGATCTTCAATATATAGTGGGATTTCACCTTGAACAAACAGCACCTTGATATTATTTAAGTCTGGGTACGCAGACACAATGTCTGGCTCAGCCTGCAGTATTTCATCTAAAGCTGAAAAAATACGTTGTCTGCGCCAATGATCTGAACTGCCCAAAAACTCAAAAAACAAGTCCTGAATTTTAAAAAATACCATGGCGATTTCTTGAAGCCTCTGACCTTCAGCCTCAGATGTCGTCTCATCCTCAATGTCCTCCCACTCGGAGTCACTGTCTGTGAGTGAGAGGCTGGATGACAGGTGGCGTTCGGGCTGAGTAATCCAGGCTGGGAGCTTTTCTGCAGCAAAAAATTCATCCAGCCTTTCCAGGTCTGGGAAATACTTACACAGCCAAGTGTTCGCCTCTACCAGGTCCAGGGCTTGATTGAGATAATCAAACTTCTTCTTGGGTGTGAAGCAGGAGCGGAAACAGTCAAAAAAAGATGTCAATTTCTGAAAAAATGTCACAGATGGTGGCAAAATTTGCAGCTGAGACAGCAGGAAGAGAGTTTGCTGTGTCCATGATTGGCTCAATTGTTCTGTCAGGCGTGGCACAAACCGAGCAGGACACAAATGCAAAACGCTCACAAACAGACTGGTGTAAGAAAAAGGTTTAATGACAAGCTGGGATTCGGTACACAGGAGGTCCAGTAGCGATGGCAAAGGTACAGACAGACGTGAGGCTGAGGCTTGGTCCAAAAAACAGGCTGTGGTCAAAAAACACGGCGTGGAGGTAATCGGAGGCAAAGACAAGTACAAGGTTGAGAGCAAAACAAAGTCAGATACCGGCAGGCTGAATACAAGGCAAAACAAGGCAAGGACGTGAGTGCTGGAAAGTGAAATCATTCAACAATCGAGCAAGGGACTGTGAGACTGTGAGGGCTTAAATAACTGGTGATGTAATTAGTGGAACAAGACACAGGTGTCAGGGAAGGTTCTGGAAGGGGGCGTGACCAGGGAAGACAAAGGTAAGTGCAAGAGAGTGAAGGCAGGAAAACACAGTGGAGTGATGAAAGTAACAAAGACACGTGAGCAAGTGCAAGAGCGGGAGTGAGTGAAAATACAAAGCAGACAAACAAAGTGTGAGACAAAAAAACAATGGCTGATGCAGTGATATGGAGTGGGAACATATTTGGGCTGGCATGAAAGAAACGTAGAACAATGAACAGAGCTAAAACAGAATCATATAAACCATACCTGACAGAACTAAGATGGCAGTAAACAAAGAAATCAATTATCTTAACTATAACCTGAGTGAGATGGATCAAAATATAAAAGTGAATGCAATAAACAATGGTAAGATGACAGTATAAACTAAGACTGAATAATGAACAGAATGACAGCCAGTGACTATAAGATATAAATAAAAGGACTTAACAGATAAACAATAAATGGAATATAATCAGAGATAAATAATGACCAATACCTGTGACAAAAGCAAAATGCCAAAAATGTGATAAACCGAACTATAGACCAAAGCATAAATGAACAGAAACAAACTAGGACTGAAGTGACTAAGTGAACATGAATGACAAATACCAGGATAACAGAAACAAAACTAATGATAACCTGACATGAACATGAAGCAAGATCAGACATAACCTCAGCGGGACTATACATGACTAAAAGACAAAAGACTCAGAACATGAAAGAGGAAAAAACAAAGTCCAGAATCCGAACAGCTGGCCCAAACGGGCCAGATCATGACATACAGCTTTTAAAGTCGTTTATGAAGAAAACAAAAAGTTCAACTTTGACTTGTTCCCACTTCTGTTCAAGGGGGTTTCCTTCTTTGTTTTATTTGATATAAGCTGTTTCTAATTAATTTAACCTGTTGGACAACAATGACAGAGTGGTTCAAACTGTTTTAAACTCACACATTTGTAACATGCTGTAAACAGCTACCAACCAAATTTATTCAGCTTAAATTAAACAAAAACACACACCGAGCATCTACTGCCAGTCATTTGTACCATGGTTTAGGGCCCCTTCACACATAGAGCGAAGTTGGTCGATCTGCGCATGAAGTGCGTATGAAACAGGAATCGTGTACAAAACGTGTAACATCGTAGCTGCCTCGTACACCTGTTGCTACAACTACTGGTGCACACCAGTGGCTGAAAGACAGAGTGTGCACTGTGAGAGCCCATCGAACCCTCTCCCGGCAGGTGTCGGCCAAATTCCAGGTGACACACACAAACATCTAACACCGCTCGCATGGCACTCACAAAATGTGTGGCCATTTGCACTATTAACACAAAAACAGTCTGCAGACAATCACTGTCAATGTGGATGTGAAATATGTCTACGTTTCCCACAAGTGTGACTTTGCAAACAGACACTGACACATTGGTGTGCGCGCTGAACTGACAGGAGGTGTGGCCACCGACAGAAGCAGCTGCGGGGAGCTGTGGATCTGGACGTCCCAGGTGGACAACACGTACTGTGTTTGGACAGACATGAACTAACAACTGACCACTGTGATGTGTGTGTCTGCTTGCTGTCCTTACATGGACATAAACAAAAACATATATCGCTGCAGCGATGGGCTGCAGCGAGCGTGAGCGCGCACGGTACGCACATCGACAGGCTGCCCCCAGGGTGAAACGGACCATCAGATCAGAACACACAGCAGGCGATCTGACTGTCACACCACCCACATGAGCTCTGTTCCACATGACGCGGTGTCAGTCCTGTGGCGCGGCATCCACAAGACACATGTTGGGCAGAACACACGCGCAGCCAGCTGGATGCACTGGACCAGTAGATGTGGACATGAGAAACGCAAACAGCTTCATCATTCATGTCATTTCATGACTGTATGTCTGTGACCATGGGCCATCTACAGAGGAACAGGCGGATCATATTTGTATTGTCCGCTTGATAAGAGGGATTCAACAAAATGCGGTGATTTTATATGGTGTGTGTTTTTTAAATACGTCCATGTCCTTCCTGATATGAGGTAGTTTCCCACAGCTTTTACAGGACAGCGATCGTAGCTCAGTGGTAAAGTTTCTGACTGGCAATCAGAGCTTTTGGCGTGGGTTCGATTCCTGTGGGTGGCATGTAATTTTTATTTTTTTATTTTCACAGCAGCTGCGTGAAAAGCTGCTGTGCAAAACTGCTGTGTCCCTGAATGCACAAACCTTCACACCGGCATCGTGCACGCCTGCTCGTCCACACGATGTTTCGTGGTTCGCTCAAACGAGCTGCTCCGATGGGTGTCGCCCTGAGTTGTACATATTTGCACTATGTGTGAAGGGGCCCTTAGTGTTGACTTGATCAGTTTGGGAGATAAATTCAGAGATATTCACCGAATCATGATGTCTGCATTCAGATACTGGATCTGGAAAACAACCAACTGTGTCGCCAACTTAACCATGTCGCTGCCCTGAAATTTGGATGAATAAAATATTGTGCAGTTCTGCTTTCAAAATTTAATGGTGGAGACCAAATATTGATCTGTTTGTTTTTGTTGTGTGTGTGTGTGTGTGTGTGTGTGTGTGTGTGTGTGTGTGTGCGTGCGTGCGTGCGTGGCGTATTGGTTATAATTTAAAATAAGGGACAAATGTCCTGTTAATTGGGAAAAGAGTCATCGGGAGATAGCATCCCCCCCCACCCACACACCCACACACACACACACACACACACACACACATACATCAGTAAAACAAAATGTCAAGGGAATCACCCAAGTACACCTTATGCTAAATATGAATGAAATTGGTCAGCTGGTTCTTGAGCTATCATGCTAACAAGGGTAGCAATGACAATATATTGAAAATCTCACTGTGAGCTTGAAATTGAGGCCAAGGTCACCGTATACGACTGGATTTGGGGGATCACTCAAGCACATCCTTATGCTAAATATGAATGAAATTGGTCAACTGGTTCTTGAGATATCACACTAAAAATTGAAAATGGACAGACATGCTGGACAAAAAGGGAATGAAGCTGTAAGTGGAAATTCTGATGTTGAACCGTAAAAAAAAACAAAAAAAAAACCCTGCAACAAATTTTATGTTTTCAGTTTAAAATCCTACATTTTGACAGTTTCAAACAGTGTTTTGTTTTTTAGTTTAAATCTTTTTTCACCTTCAGATCTTTTTCGTTTTAAATTTCAGATCATATATTTTCAGTCTCAGATGTTTGGAACTGATATATCCTTTATTATGTTTTTTATTTTATTGCTTTGTAAGGCCATTTGTCTGAAATGTGCTTTACAAATAGCGCTGTCTTGCCTTGTTAAAAACCAAGTGGAACATGTATATTTGGATTTTGGACAAGAAATACAACAGTGTTTGGAGGAGAGGGGCTATAGTTTATACATATTATCAACAAAATATTCAACATATTAATTGACAAACTATATGAATTGAAATAACTAGCTTCGCCTTTAGTATGCAACGCTTATAAAAAGGGCAAAACTACATTAGATGCATGAATCAGCGACCCCAATGTCCAATGACTTGACATATTCTCTGCAAATGGAAGACCAGCTGCAGCACAGAGAAAAGAATTTGTGATAATGACAGACAGCACGTGACCTTTGCTCAAAGAGGTGAGAATGCTGCAAAATGTTTGCACTCACCCTGTTCAAGCAGTGTCAGGAGTGATGTATTAACTGCAAAAAACTGCAAGTCACAAACACTGTGCTTTTTCAAAAACACCTGATGGAACCACCGTGGGCAAATAATTTCCCAAATCCCCTTTAAATGTCTGCCTGTTCGTGTAAATCTGTCTGTCGATCATTAGCGGGGTAATGCGTCAGTACAGTGCTTGAACATGTGTAATTACCAGACTAGAGCTAGTGCCAATGACATGCAAGAAATTCTTGCACGTCATGACAAATTACCTTAAATCGATGTATTTGACACGGAGCAGTCTGAAATTCTGGAGGGTGAGCGTGTCCAGGTTGTTTCCAGCCATGCAAAGTTTCTCCATGGAGGCCAACCGCTCCAGCACCTGCGGCACGTGGCTGAAGAGGTTGAAGGAAAGACCCAAATAACACAACCTCTGGAGGGACCCCAGCTCATTGGGAAGCTCGCACAGACTGTTGCCATCTAAAAGGAACGTCTGCAGACTGGGAGAAGAACATGAAATTAGACAACTAATCTTATTCATAAAACAGGAAGTGTGGTGTTTTTGCAGAATGCTCTCTGCAAGGTGAAACTTGGTATATATGATCAGTGCAGTAAATGTCCACCAGATAGCAGTAACAGCACAAACGCCTCTCTGTTAACTTTAGGAATTTCGAGGCATACCAGATCATTGCTACAGATTAAATTTGGTTTCGTTTCAGGTCACATAGCAGTCGCTTTAGTTTCTAATTCAGTTGAAGTTGAAAGCAAATGTTCTATTGTAGATCCAAGCAATGAAATCACTCCCTTAAGACATGCATTCTGTACTCTCTTAGTGACATAAATTATATGAGAATGATCCAGTTTAACAAGCTCACTACACTTGTATTGTAAACAATCAATTTATTTAAAGTACAAGGAATGAGGGAAAGCCACTTTAAAGAGTGAGTGTCAGGGCTTTTTTTTTTTCTCTACAGGCAAGAAACTGGTTCTGCTGCCCAAACAACCCTAAAAAGAGCTGGCCAGCAATCAAAGAGCCGATGGCTCTGGAAGCCAAGGAACATTGTCAGGACATGAACCTAACAATTCCTCACCAAACACAACCAAATTACTCTGGTGATCCAGAAAGCAACTACTGTTATACTTTCACATGGAATTTCAAGAGAAATCCTGTCTCAGTTTGCACAGAAAAACAAAGGCATATTGAAAAGGAGGTGATTAAACAGTTGCAGACGAAAGGCTACATACACGGAGTGTATAAACATTTATACTCTATTTACCACTAATGTACTTGTACTTTACATGTTCCAATTTATTAAATAATGTATGTCAGTTAGAATGCCTACTTTATTTCTATATAGTTATATAGTATCTATATAGTAAAGTGACAGTTATTGGATATTATTTAACTTTTCTTCACTATGTCACCACTTTACATACACTATGAGGACTGACTATTTAAAAAGGAATGGTTAAACTTTTTAAACTTTTGTTCTTAAGGGACACCAGAACCTTAGGATCCTAACTAAGGAATTGATGAAGGCGTTGGCGGCATCAGATAGAAATGTGAGACAATCAACTTTTAAGAGAACGCAAAACACCTCGGCCTAAAGGACTTCTGACGACCTACTAAGCCGTTACTCTAAAACTGCCACGAAAAGTCAATTTTTGATTAATGGCACTCTCCCTGGGTTTGTCAATTTTTTTTTTTTATTTCGGTGGTGGTGGAGCACACTCTGAACCCGTTTACACCCAAAAGTTGCATTAGTACCTTTTGAGATTTTTTTATTGTGAGTATAAAATGACAGTGATGCACTTTGGCAACAACTGTTGCCAGTTTTGCAAAATGGGTTAACAGTGGATGATTTCACATTTCTATTTGATCCCTCAAATACTGTCAGTTGTTTAGTTGTGATCCTGAGGTTCTGTTGGACTTGGACCTGGGTGTTAATTTGGACTGCCATCCTCAATGATAGTAAGTCTGTATATTCACAAGCTTCTTGTATTTTTGCGTAATGGATTATGCTCTTACATGTGGTATCATGAATGTTTTTCCGATAGCTTCTAAGGAGGAACCTGACTTGTGGCAATCCAAAATTGTGCTGTGGAAGCTTTGGCATAATTCTTCAGTCTCCTGTTTAGACACCTGTTCTCCAGTTAGGCCTTTAAATGCCATAACAGGAGCAAAAGATGCACTGGGGCATAGGTCATACCTTTTGTCTGTATGTGGAACTCTTTTTGGAACACAGTGTTTCCCTGTGGGAACTCAGGGACAGGAACTCACTGTGCACATGTGCACGCCACAGGCTGTGAAGTTACTTAATGTACTGCAAAACTTTTAAATTCCCAAAATATCAAGATGGATAAATAAACGTGTGTTAGACAACATATTGGATGTTTTTTGATGCAGTTTAAACACAAGAAATCATCAAGTGGGCACAGACTGCTGGCCCACAGCACTGGAAACACTATAATAAAAACTTGGTCCATCTTTTTATTTATTTTTTAAATCAACTCTTTCATTTCGGATTTTTCTGCTTCGTTGTAGTGGCCTTCTATAATTGGCGTTCATTCTGTTATTACTGGAAATTCCTATGTTTAGTGCTTTGATTCCTGGGAACGCCTTTATCAGTAGTTATTATTATTAATGAACACATGATTTTTCAGTATACAAGTTGCAGGACCTCCCAAACTTGCAAAAATCACTCAACTTATAGGAAGATACAGTAATTCCCTCAATTTCTGGAATCTTCCATGGTGTTTAAAGAGGCTTTCATCTTGGTGTATGGAAACTGTTGACCCATCATAAATCTGACACAGTAAAGAAAAAAATGAAATAAATCTATCTTGTAACTGCAATTTTTCAGTAACATTATACAGAAATAAAGTTGGCATTTTAACTGACTGAACACATATTGTTTGGCAAAATGGAAATGTGCTTTATTTGTCTTGTGTAGCCAAGAACAGGCCATGAATGAGGCTGCGTGTGAAACACTGTCAGCTTCAACAGATGATCTGTTCTGTTGTTGAAACTAGCAAAGTGCATTCTTTACACTGGTGGTTGTTCTAGGCTTGTTGCTAGGTAAAATCCCATTTTGCTATGTAAACATAAGACACTTCAATGGGCAAAAATGCTGTTGCCTGTGGAAAGGTTTGCTGCTTCACAGGCTCCTGGGACTGGATCAACGCCTGCAAGCATGTTGGCAGAACAGCGGCTTTACAACTTATTTTCATATCTTCAATAACTTCTACCTGTTACCTACTTGGTCATGGCTCCCACACAGCTTGGTACCGATGCTAGATAGTTGCAGCTGAGGTTGACCTCCGTCAGGGTGGAGATTTCACAGATAGCCAGCGGAAACTGGCCGAGGTGGTTGTTCGAGAGGTTGAGGCTCCGCAGGCGAGAAAACCTGGAAACGCAAAAGAAGAAATGAAAAAGTAAAGTGACAAGAAGAGAGTGCGAAGGAGTGACTGGAGATCTGCATTCAGTCGATCTTGTCAACGTGAATACTGTAAGCACAACATAATCATAAATAAATTAATGGAAATATTCATGGGCTGTGTGTCAAAAAGCACAGTGTGTGCAGAATCTGTTGAAGGGATACTTGAGGAAAAAAAAAAAATAAAGGTGCCGTTAGCTCTGACACATCCATAAATAAAGGATTTGACTGTTGGGCAAACAAGTGCAACACTGATGTCTATGTTGTGCATTCAAACATCAGTGATCAGTGGCATTTGGTGCGTGGTAGAGCTGTGACCTTCAGAGGGGTCAGCCCCTCTAGGGGAGGGAAGCAAGTGAACAAAGAAGAAGCAGGGCAACATGCATGTAAGCTCTCAAGCTCTTTATTTATCCAACAACACAAGCGCACAGATACGACCCGATAGCCATCAAGCGCAATGGGTGCAATGATGGCAGCTTGTAGATAGGCAACACGCCATATTAGCCACTAATTAAACTAGCAAGACTTTATTTTCCTCAGCACATAGAGTAGATGACGTGAAGGCAGAAAAGGCAGCAGAGACGTGGGGGATATTGATTAAGGAATCTCAGTAGTGGGTTCCTGGTGAACGTGTGTTTTGTTGTCAAATCTGAGATGTGTAACATGATGACTAATGCTCATGACAGTCATCTTAAACCAAAATTTTAGTTTCTGCCTTGGACACTGGGCATTATTTTTCAAAATTTAATTTTAACTTATTTTCCCAGCCACCATACAGTATGGTAGCAGGGCAGGGGGGTATATGGCCTAAAATTCATATCAGGGCATAAACGGAAGCACAAATGGTGATGGTATATGTGACGGTGTATTCACTTTACTCCAAATGTTCAATGTAAATGCTTCTGAAGTGGTAACAGACTGGTATGGGACATGCCTGGCAGCTGTGAGTGTACTTTTAAATGTATTCCAACAACATATGTTATTTCACATAGTATTGTAGTAGTATATATAAATACAAAATCTGTTCTCGAGTAACTTCAATCTTTGAAAAAACACTTAAAATCAAGTTTCACAAAGTAAAAACAACAACAAAAAAAAGAGCTTTTTTCAAAGCTAGAATTTCTTTTTCATCTCCACCCAATGATTGATTCAACATGGACAAGGTGTTTTGATTTGAGGTGACAGAGAAGAATCTAACTGCCGTCACCTGACTGCGACTTATGATTTCTTCAATCTGAACCACGTCCATGTTCCATCAGTCTTCTTCACTTACTTCTGCCATATGCACTGCTTTCTGCTATTTCCAGTAGCGTGAGCTTTCATAGTTTACAGATGATTTGCTACCACACACTGATAACATTGAAGCCTGCTCTACTGGTTAGTGAAGTGTACTCAACTTCCATATTGTAGAGGATTACACAAACTACGACTCTACACGATTTACACCTTTCACCCCAATATGGATGCTTGGATCCTTGTAGCAGAAAGACATATTCTGCCTTTTGAAAAACTGCAAACTAGTGTATATTTTTTTTAAATGTCCCAATTAGGGTTGGGCATCGAGAACCGGTTCTTTTCGAGTATCGTTAAGAAATGATTTGATCCACCAATATCAATAGCCTTTTTGCTTAACGATTCCCTTATCGATCCTTCAGAGCAGCCAATGTTTTTGAGGGTGTTTGTCGGGAAAATGATCATTCCTCTACATTGATTACAGACCCTGCAGTGGCTCTGTAATCAACCGTTTCTGCAGCCTGACACCACTTTGAAGCGTGAACCAATGAAGCAATGCTTCAATCCATTAGCTCGTTGGTTCTTTGATTTGCTGCTCTTCAGAAATGGCAAGTCCGCTTCTTAACCCCTCTCAAAGCCATTAAAATATAGTGAGTCACTTTTGTGTGGATTAAAGTCACTAACTGGGACTCTTGTCTTGCTGCAGTCAAGAAATGAGAATCATTCTCCATTCCGTTGGCACAGCTCCAAACGCTCCATGGCTCTCTGCCGAGACAGAGTCCGGTCGGAATTAATAAGTTCAAAAGGAATTGCCGCTTTAAATAAAATGACACCTCTTACAAACGTTGTAATACAGACAAGAAACTACAATTGACTAAAACGTTTTTTTTCCCTCCCAAAATGAGACGTCCTGCATTCTTTATGAATTACATCCTGACGTGCAGCACAGCTGGCTGCAACAGCTCAGCTCATAAGTATGGAAAGACATTCATGCCAATAATGTCTGAAAGGAAATGCTTATGACAATAACTACAGATTTTGTTTATTTCTATTTATGTCCAGAGATCAAGGATCCACCATGTAGAGTTTATTATGTCCAAAGTTTATGGATCCAGTGACCAATTTCATATTTATTTACTTTAAGACTCAATAAAATGTTGTTCAATTTCAATTTAATTGGCTTATAAAGCACAAAATCACAACAAAAGCCGCCTCAAGGCGCCTCACATAGAACAGTTCAACATAAAAAATTAAAATAAATAAATAAAAATTAAATTAATTAATTAAAAACAGAAGTAAAAGAATAAAACAGATAAAAATAAAAACAAGAATAAAAATAGCCTTTAAGTCTTGACTTAAAAATGTCCACAGACTCCGACTGCCTCACGGTCACAGGAAGACCATTGGACAGAGCAGGTGCACAATACGAAAAAGCGCTTTGACCCGCTGACATAGAAAACCTGTAAAGCCTACTTTTAGTACACAAAAAATTCACAAGAGGTATCGATAACGGAATCGATAAGGAATCGGATCGATAATGGTATCACTATCGAGAAAATCTTATCGATACCCATCCCTAGTCCCAATATAGAACCCTTAATTGAAAACCTGTGCCACTGTCTAACTACTTATGGACCAAACTCTACCAACGCTAACCAAAGGCGTGATGTACTTTAGGTCCCTGGCACTAAAATACATATTCAACCTTTTCATCTTTCCCACCTTCACCTTTGATGACGGCCAAATTTATGTTAACATAACATTCCCATAAATTGAAGTAAAACACCCCCATAAATAAATAAAATAACCATAAATATGCTCCCCTGAAGTGTTTCATAGTGATTCACTTCTTTGAGGTCAAGGTCAAATTTTACAAAAATTTGGTTTGATTCTCTCACTTCCTATACTGCTTCCACGTCATCTGCATGTGACCGCCTTCCTTCTCCATTTACTTTTGTCACATTCATGATCTTCATAACTCAAACTATCACATATAGCAACAGGCCAAACGTTCAATGATATGCATGGAAACGCAGTCTTTCGCCTCAGCAGAAGGTGACCTCTGTCTCAGAGCAATGCATGCTGGGAAGGCTGTCCTATGCCAGGAGATAGAGCTTGTATCCCCAGACAACTGATTTAGCATATCTGACTGATCGACCATCAGTTTGTATTCAGAGACAGCGGCACATTCCATTCAAGGTGGAAAAATACAAAGAACTATGACCCAGTGTTTATCCACAAACAAAAACAGGCTGTGACACAACTGGACAGAAATGTTACTGTTGATAACTTGAGTCCTTCAAGGATGCAAAGAGTCCACAAGTAACTGATACATGTTTTTAAGAAAACCCCTGTGTTTCCAGCAAATAGTTCAATCCTTTCTCATTACTGGCCTCTTTTTTTTAGCCATACTGGGTTAAATAGGGATAAGCCTACTTAGGTTTGGCAAAGCTAAATGGATACTATTCCCTTGACCAGCAGGAGAGCTGTGCATCACCCAGACTTTATAAAAAAAAAAAAAAAAAAAAAAAAAAAACCTCAAGCACCACGTTGCTTGAAAACTAGTAATTATCTAAAGGATTACAAAACGATGATAAAAAAATACATATTTGAAAGAATACGCATACACAACTCCAACCTTCTTCCACTGCAGCCCTTTTTTTTAAATGGAAAAAAATGTCATACTGTATCAAGACAGTCTGTACTGACAATTTGTAGCCTGCAGCTTTTCTTTCTGTTGCACACAAGCAGCGTGGTTTCCCCCCTGTCCCCCTTTCTCACTCAAAGACACACACACACTTACACAATGGGCCAGTCTGCAAGTAACACAATTCTCCTCTGTTAAATGCAAAAAAATTTTTTGAAAACATTAATCATCACAACGAAATGGCTGTTACGGCATGCATGTCGTTCGTGTGTGCTCACAATCACAAGTATGCATACGAACATCTGGCTCTGGGCTTTAATCTGGAAACATGATAAGCATGCTGCAGATGGTGCCCACAGAGGGAGAGGGTGACGGAGGCCAGGCACATTAAAAGCTTCCCTGCAGACGCGTCAACCTTTCTGGGTTCGGCGCTGGTTTGGCCTGAAGTATGACTCTGCGGTCCCTGTATGGCAGTGAACCCCGGTACGAGGCTGATTCGGATGATGGCCTAAGAACTGCAGGCCAGTGCTCAACATGTCCAAACCAGCCAGCCACAACCTGCTGCTTCCATTCAAGCTTCCACTCCCCATGTTTTCTCTCTTCTCTGCACACTGACCAAATTACATGCAAAACTATGAAAAACTTTTGTTACATTCCATCCTGCCAAATTCTTGGAGTTCATAAAAGACTACCATTCCAGCACCCTGAAATCCAGCACGGGAAGCGGAGGCGATTGCGGGGACTGCAAGCTCTCGGTTGGCTGAGTAGAGTAACACTGTACTGATGGAGGTTATTTTGTATCCTTGACATAATTTCTGCCTTTGTCCTTTTCTCCACTCTAAAAATGCCAGTGCATAAAAAAAAGAACAGAACTAAAAGAGGAATTAACGGGGGGGATACAGGAATCACTGTGTCTGTCCTCAAGTCTTGTAAGTACAACTCATCCTAAAATAATTTGCGGATTTCAATGAAACTTCACATAATGGTAGCATGCTATATGAAAATATGCATGAAGGAAAATAATTCCAGTTTGTCGTGTTCCCGGGGAGACAATTCAACCTTTATGTTTGCTTGCGACATCATGTGACACTGACTTTGCGAGTCTAGCAACTCCTAAAGTGAAGGACTTCAGTGAAACATCAGACGATGGACACCACACCATTTGAAGATGTGCAGGACGGAAAATAATCCCGGTTCAATTTCTTCAAGGGAAGGAAACTGGGCTTTAGTTTGGGTGTTTTCATACATCATATTTGTCAGTTACATGTAAAAACCTAACTGTTGTCCTCTTCTACCTGCTTGTTAATTCAGATATTTGATTACAAAAGATTTACTACCACTGATATAGAATACAGTGTGACAAGTGAACCCTTGAGCTTTTTTTTTTTTTTTTTTAAATGTCTGAATATTAGAAAGACACCAAATTAAAAAAAATTAAATAAATAAATTTCAGGCTTTTGTATATATAAAAAAAAATCTAAAATGATGCCCTTTAAACTCGCAATGATGACTAATCTCTACAACATGACATAAATTAAATAAAAATGTAAAAATCCTTCTCTTCACCACTTCATCATGAAGCTGTATAACTGGTGATGCTGACTGAAGACGGTTTGTGTGCTTGTGTTTGACAGAGTTAAAGCCAATGTTCCCATTTTACATCAGAATAACGAACACAAAAAAGTGTTTGATACAGTTCAATCCTCATGCTGGTGCTCAGGGTAATGTCAGCATGCTAACAGAAGGCTAACAGGGATGATCTAAAACGGTAACATCAGTAACACATTCTTAACAGAAAGCCGTTTAGAAACAAATATTTCAAACACTATCACTAATGGTCCATAAAGTCCATTCAGTGGTACTGCAGACAGCAACACACAACAAACTACACGAGGAACTACCCAGTAAAATATGATTAAACATACATTTACTGTGTTACATAATTAGAATCCTGCACAGCTTTTTTGGTCCCCATCTGTGGAACATTTCTCCTGCTACCCATCACCCACTGCAGTGCCTACGCTTCCAAATTATGAACTAACATCAAGACATTCGTCATACTTAATGAACAAAGGCTAATTATTGGATAGTTTGGCCAGTTTTAAGTGTCTGGGTTCCAGTACCAAATACAGCCGATCTCCCATTTTTGGCACCAATTTCTGTCTTGATTCCAAAATCAGGCATGATTTATTAGAAGAAGCAGGCAAAATTCGTATTTCCTACTATTATTTGCCAACTATATGTGAGTACGGATGAGTTCCATGAAACGAGTGCTTGTGCACATGTAGCAAGATACACGTATGCACGCTCACACCCCTCCAGTCTTTACTCATTTCTCTCTTTTTTTTTTTTTAAACTTCATTCTGACCCCTCCCTGCCTTTTTCCCTCTTTGCTGTTCAGCTCAGTTCTGTTGAGTTTTACTGAGACCACTGTACCTCTGCAGTTGCTGCAGGTCTGCCGGCAGGAAGTTGTGTTTGAGGTTGAGGTGAGTGAGGTCGTGGCTGTAGAAGAGATTAGGAGGAAGTTGTTCCAAGCTGCAGCAGGACAGATCTACGGAGTTTATCCTCTGGGAAACCATCTAGAGGAGAGTGGTACAGTAGCAGAGTGAGAAAGAGGAAGCTGGAGTTAAACAGGATTGTTTTCACCACTGAGAGATGACACCGGTTTAATGTCTGTGTAAAACAATGTCAAGAGGTTGATACCCCTGATTACACTAGAGACCGAATGCTGGCCGAATGACAATTCAACCCACATTCGGGAGGTGTCGAGGTGCATTTGCGGCCGCCAGACAGCATTCTGAGTGCAGTCCAAACAGTTGGGCCCTGTTGTGCGGTCATCCCGAATGTTTTGCTCATGTTCACAGCACTCAGGGCGCAGTCAAAGTGGAAAACTATGGAACGGCAGCTGAAGTGCCGTCTGGCCGCAGTCTGACTGTATTCTGAACAACTGGATGCTGTGAAAACGGCATTCTTGACATTCTGATCGTTGAACCCTGGCCGAATGTCCAACATGTGCCTGAACGCACCACAAGTGCTGCTGGAATATATTCTGCAGAACTGCAATCGGGCCGCAATCATACAGCTTGTTAAGTGCATTCCTACTGTTCTTACTGCATTCTGGCAGCTGTCCAGGTACTCACAGTGTTCCACCTACATTTATTCTGCGTTCGGAGGCTCATGCGAACGGCATGTGCACGAATCAGTCGGGTCGGGTCAGAGCATAGTCTGGGTATTTGGACGGCTGTCCTCCGCAATTCTTATTCACTCCCAGATGTGGCGCGAATTATGGTTTCTTTGACATTTCACCTGATTCGACTTGGCTCGTGCTCATTCGTGCTAAGTGTGACGGAGCCCTCAAGGGTCATTCTTTAACTGATCGTTTTACGATTAGAAAGTCGGGGCAAGTTAAGGGAACTAAAATGTTAGTTGGGGTGTGGATCTCTCCCTTATGAAAAGTTATGAAATGCTATCGAGATACATGGGCTATGGCAGAATTCACATAAGATACCTTTATTTATGGAACAATTCATTTTGGTGTGATACGATGCGATCTATATAATTCAATTCTTTGTTTAATATAGACATTCATTTTCCATAATGAATTAGAATGAGCCAACAGTGGCCCTGCTTATCTTCAGGAATGTTCTTCAGCTTTTTACTACTCTGCTGTTGCATGTTGGCAATTAATCTGCTGGCTTTTGCTCACCAATGGGTGCAACACCACAAACAACAGCAGAAAGTGCAGTGCATAAAAAGCCCAGAAGAAGAATGAGGCAGTGGTGTGTCAGCCAGAGGTGACAGAGGAGTGCTGCAGTGTAGCAGTAAAAACAGGTATTTGCCAAACATATAAACAGGCTTTATAATTATTAACCCACCAGACTCTCATGCCAATGTGCAAAAAGTTGTGAAAAGCCAGTCTGAGGTCAAGATCGCCCTGGAGCAGGTTTTCATCCAGGATGTCTCTGTACATTGCTGCATTCATCTTTCCCTCAATCCTGACCAGTCTCCCAGTTCCTGCCACTGAAAAACATCCCCACAGCATGATGCTGCCACCACCATGCTTCACTGTAGAGATGGTTTCCTCCAAAGATTTCAATCTTTGTCTCATCAGCCCAGAGAATTTTGTTTCTCCTGGTCTGAGAGTCCCTCAGGTGCCTTTTGTCAAACTCCAGGTGGGCTGGCATGTGCCTTTTACTAAGGAGTGGCTTCCATCTGGCCACTCTACCATACAGGCCTGACTGGTGGATTGCTGCAGAGATGGTTGTGCTCCTGGAAGGTTTTCCTCTCTCCACAGAGGAATACTGGAGCTCTGAAAGAGTGACCATCGGGTTCTTGGTCACCTCCCTGACTAAGGTCCTTCTCCCCCGATTGCTCAGTTTAGACGGGCAGACAGCTCAAGGAAGAGTCCTGGTGGATCTGAACTTCCATTTACAGATGATGGAGGCCACTGTGCTCACTGGGACCTTCAAAGCAGCAGAAATGTTTCTGTGTCCTTTCCCAGATTTGGTCTACAGACAATTCCTTTGACTTCATGCTTGGTTTGCGCTCTGACTGTCAACTGTGGGACCTTATATGTAGACAGCTGTGTGTCTTTCCAAATGATGTCCAATCAACAGAATTTACCCCAGGTGCACTCCAATTAAGCTGCAGAAACATCTCAAGGATGATCAGTGGAAACAGGATGCACCTGAGCTCAATTTTAAGCTTCATGGCAAAGGCTGTGAATACTTACATGTGATTTCTTAGGGGGTTTTTTTATTATTATTTTTAATGAATTTGCAAAAATGTTAAAAAAAAACAAAAAAACAAAAAAAACCTTGTTTTACATCGTTATTATGGGGTATTGTGTGTAGAATTTTGAGGAAAAATTGAGTTTAATCCATTGTAGAATGAGGCTGTAAAGTAACAAACCATGGAAAAAGTGAAGTGCTGTGATTACTTTCGGGATGCACTGTATGAGAGTTTCATGTCAGAGAGAAGCAGCTTCACTCCACTGATTCATCAAGTTAAAAATCAGGCCATCGAGCAGTTGACAGCGCATCTAAATCGATTCAGGGGCCTGCAAATCCATGTAGTCCTATCTTTATTTTTAAACCAATTTCTGATTCATATCGGTAGTGAATTGTTACACACTAATGTTTGTTTATTCCGCCTATAGCCTCTTTCACACACGGCACAAATGTAGAATTGCGTATTGTGGCGTACCGTCTACGCCTTGTTCAGCAGCTCTACGCCCAGTTTAAGCACCTCAACGGTGACTCTTTGCTCCCTATGCAGCAGTATGCTAAGGTCTACCCATGGAGAACACAAAAAATTTAACCTGTTTAGTTTTTTCTGCGTAGGGTGCTGGACGCAGAAAGCACACAGTTTTAAGCAGGTCTGCATAACACAGTGCTACTGCATGCAAGTCTGTGCAACATGGCGCTACTGCACACATCCAAAAACTGAGTGCATGCATCCAGAGTGAATCAGCTGGAGAACAGGTGTAGTGCGCGTGCGTGGCTGCATGATCACGCAGCCCGCAGCGCCTCTGTGTGCTCAGACACCTGATTACAGTTGATTGGCGCTTTAAAAGTTAAAATCATCACAGTGCTTCAATATTCAGGTCATCACAGAACGGGGACCAGATCAGGAAGCAACCAGCGCTTTAAAAGTTTAGGGTTGCAGCACTTCATTCACAGCAGCGTTTACCACAGCCAGACTGATCAGCATTCTATACACAATGAAAATGTTCCATCAAGACAAATAAATAAAATAATGTTAAATTACTCTGTTTCTGGCCTGCACCACATCATGCAGTCCCGACTTGAACCAGTCGGTTGAAAATGGGGCTGTCTGCATACGCTGGTCCTCAAGGTGTGACAGCTGCATTAATTTATGGCGGCATTTTTAAGAAATGGTTTGACAGAGCAACCATACACTACTATAAGCAAGTCTAGGAACGCAACCATGCGACGTCACACACCAGCCTGCACAGGGAACAGACTCTGAACTTTGTGATCTGATTACGAGCCATGAGAGACAACAGTGTGTCCCACTGTATGTCGTAAAACATGAGTGCTGTTTGCTTTTCATGAACTGTTTTGAGAACGGAGTGCACTGCCACAGAGGCAGAAAATAGCAGCTATGGCAACATACGTGGCAGTAATGCAACTGTAAAAACTTCATGATGCAGTCCACTGTTTTCCAAGTGCAGTGAATTGAAACAGATGAATAGCGGCAAGGGCTACACGCATACATTAAAAGCAAACATACCCAGCTGCAAGTAAATCGACAAACGTAAGGACACGCGATTACGGAGGGAAAAAACGCAGCGTATGCGTGCATACTCTAAACGCAACACAATGCAAGTCCACGTTTGCGCCGGTGTGAAAGGGGCTCATCTGTCATCACATGTGACACCGCTGCAGATCGGCTCAGTTACACGTGTTCGCCTGGAGTCATTTACCACATTTACAGACACATATAAATCAGGTAAAATGAAACTACTGCATTAAAATGTCTGTTGTCTTAAGGGAGAGCATGCTGTAGCCTCTCGGAACCGAGTTAGCCAGAGGCTCATCAGTCATCACTGGGGCACATGCTACTTCCATCCTGGCTGCTATTCTGAGTGGCCCTCTGGGTGCTGCTGACATGCACGTCCCTGTTAATATTTAGAAAAGAGGTTGTCTGGATGTGGCCTACTTGAGTTCCAGTGAGAGAAGAGGGAGGAGTGGTGTTTATATGTCCTCTATGACATTTGGTTTATACACTGCAGAGCGCTCAGGAGGAAGACGAGTGCCGTTCTTACTCCATTTAGCTCATATGCTGCAGTGGGATGGTGGTGGGTGTAAGGCCACATTGTCAGCTTTTAACATGCAGTCATGCATGTTTCTGGTATCATCATCATCACTGCCACTCGACATGAGCATGGTGGCCCAGAAGAAATTCATCCAGGCATCTAACTAGGAGGCTGCCAACTGTTTCAGAGCTTTAGCAGCTTTCCGTCTTGTGCATCTTTCCTCTTCAGCTTTCTGTCTATTGGTATCAAAGGTCTTGATGCCATCACAAACAGTTCTCCTCCAACCAATCTATCTGCTGGGGCTGTAGCCCAGTCAACAATCTTGCAGTCTTTAAAACTTCTTTTAAGGACATCCTTGTACCTCTTCTTAGGAGCACCAACACAACGTGATCCAGTAGAAAGTTGACTGAAGAGAAGTTGTTGCGCATCCATTCTCACCACAGGTCTGGTATAGAGCTGACCTATAAGGAGTGGAATGAGAAGCACATGATTTTACTCTCTCCCTCTCCTGCACATGCACTCAGTACCTTGGCAGCGTGTCTGTGCCAGCGCAGGTGCTCCGTGAAGCTGTCAAAGCTGACATAGTAGGTTTGATTCTGAGGACCAGCTGAGCTGAAGGCCAAACAGTGACTGTGCTTCTTCACCTCCTCCACCTGCAGCGTAACACACAGAACAGTCGACTCAGAGACCATGATGTCATCGTGAGGTCTGAACCCTGTCTGAATATCAACGTTACATTGAAAGGATATGAAGTCATTAAAAGCATACACTGGGTTTCAGAAATTCTGCCAGTTTCGGGCTACAGTAGAACTGAACCACAGCTAACACCAGACTTGTTCGAGGGTTGAGTGAAGCGATCATATATTCAGAGTTTCACCATGACAAATGACATTTTTTGTAAGGATATCAAGTAAATAAGGGTTCAAAGACTCAGCACTCAGGTCAACCACCCAGGCAGACAGATATACCCATTGAGAAGGAGAAGGGGAAGTGGAGGAAGGGGAGACAGAGGGAACATTTCCAATGGCCCGACTATGTGATTCACCAGCCACAAAATCAATAGGGTTACTGGAGTTGTGCTGCATAACATACATACTAAGGTTGGTACCAAACAAATATGTATAGCAGGGGTGGCCAAGTTCAGTCCTCGAGAGCCACATTCCTGACACTCTTAGTTGTCTCCCTGCTCCAACACACCTGAATCCAGTGAAAGGCTCATTAAAAGTCTAACGAGTCTTTCATTGGATTCAGGTGTGTTGGAGCAGGGAGAAAACTAAGAGTATCAGGAATGTGGCTCTCGAGGACTGAACTTGGCCACCCCTGATGTATAGCATATATTTTCACATTTACAAGCCATTCTTGTTCTTAAAAAGAAACGTCCAGTAGCCTTATCCTTTGACCTTCTGACACCCAAAATCAAGTGGCCTTATTGATAACGTGGGCTAAATATATTTTGAGATGATTGGTCATCCTGTATTACTGTACATGTGCAGCTAGTGTGAGACACACAGATACACGCTTGGATGGACAGCTGGACAATATGACGACAATTCCCCCTGTAGCTTTGGACGGCAAAAACATCCATCCATCCATCCATCCATTTTCTTCCGCTTTATCCGGAGTCAGGTCGCGGGGACAGCAGCTCAAGCAAAGCCGCCCAGACCTCCCGATCCACACACACCTCCCCCAGCTCCTTCGGGGGAACCCCAAGGCGTTCCTAAGCCAGCCGAGAGATGTAGTCCCTCCAGCGTGTCCTGGGTCTTCCCCGGGGTCTCCTCCCAATGGGACGTGCTTGGAACACCTCTCCAGCGAGGCGTCCAGGGGGCATCCAGAAAAGATGCCCTAGCCACCCCAACTGACTCATTTCGACGTGGAGTGAGCAGCAGCTCGACTCCGAGCTCCCCCCGAGTGACCGAGCTCCTCACTCTATCTCTAAGGGAGCGCCCAGCCACCCTGTGGAGGAAACTCATCTCGGCCGCTTGTACTCGCGATCTCGTTCTTTCGGTCATGAGCAAAATCTCATGACCATAGGTGAGGATCAGAACATAGATCGATCGGAAAATCGAGAGCTTTGTCCCCCTACTCAGCTCTCTCTTCACCACGACGGTCCAATACAGCGACCGCATCACTGCAGATGCTGCACCGATCCGTCTATCGATCTCACGCTCCATCCGTCCCTCACTCGTGAACAAGACCCTGGGATATTTAAACTCCTCCAATTGAGGCAAGGACACTCCACCGACCGGAAGAGGGCAAAGCACCTTTTTCCGGTCGAGAACCATGGCCTCGGACCGAGACGTCGCCCGGTATGGTGGAGCCGGGGCCCGACCCTGGAGCCAGGCCTGGGGTCGGGGCTTGCGCGTGAGCGCCTGGTGATCGGGCCTTAGCCCATGGGGCCCGGCCGGGCTCAGCCCGAAAGAGCGACGTGGGCCCGCCCTCCTGTGGTTTCCTGTGGCCCGGCGGCCCGGTCCCCTGGCTGTTGGGACGGCAAAAACATAAAAAAAAAATAATAATAAAATAAAATAAATAAATAAATTTGATACAAGGCTGAAACACGGAATTTCCTCTGCTGCTTCTGCAGAAGACGTGCCTGTCAGTGCTCACAACTCTAAGTTGTGCTTGTCAGGAGAAATTCTGTCCTTCCAGCAAATGTTCGCATCTTAACCCTCTGGGGTCCAAGGGCATTTTTTGGGCAGTTCACTTGCCTGGTATGAATGTTTTATTATTGCTGTTAACAGCTCTCTCTGCATCCCACAATCAAGTTTTATGTCTCTTTTTTCAGAACTTGTGATTTCATAATATATATGTTTTTGTTGTGTTTTATAAGTGTAATAAAGGTTTACAATTAAAAATAGGCAAGGAAAAAATAAAGCGAAAAATAATTTTCCACACACATTTATTCAAAACACACAGCAAACTATAATAAACAACTGTTTTGACACTCTATAAAGGTAATTTGAGGTCTTGTGTGAAAGAGTGGACAACAAAAGGTTCAAACAATAAACTCAAATGCACATTTTGAACAATATATACAAAATGGTCTATGTGTTTTGCTGTCCATTGATATGGTAAACAGTGCTTTATGCAGAGAAAGCAACAGAGTTATCCAGTAACATTCACATGGAAACTAGTGGAGCAATCCTGATAGTTACACACTCTTTGTTTGAGCACATGAGATTGTCATCAGAGGCTCTCCGTGTGCCCCTGCTTTCACTGATCTCTGTGCGTAATGGCGCAGGCCGCACTGAGTATGTACTAATCGTATATACTCATTGGAGCACCCAGGGGGCTATTCAAATTCAAAAGTTATTTATAATTTAATAAAGCTTGGTCTTAGCCGTCGTATACGACGGCGCCGGCCCCATAGGGTTAAAACTCAAACTGTAAAGCTCTCAAAATCAAACTGTTTATACATTAATGCTGCGAGGTCAAAACTCTGCATGCCAAAAAAAGCAAACAAAAAAACAACAACAACAAAAAAAAACAGTTTCTGACATTTATAAATAGCATTTAAATAGAATTTTGGGTTCCAACGCCTGCTAGAAAGCTGCTCAAATGTGCAGCAAGGTCTTGACTCTTTATTGATTTGAGAAGTTAACTTTTTGCAAACATAAGATGGGCTGACTTACAGTTGTGTCGCTTGCCTTTATGGGCAACTTAACTCTGTTAAATCAATCAACAACTATTTTGGCAATGGATTAATTGTTTTAAGTCTTCTTTTTAAATATGAAAAGTATCCAATTTCAGCTTCTTAAATGTTAATATTTTCTGGTTTCTTTGCTCATCTCTAACAGTAAACTGATTATCTTTGGGGTTGTGGACATTTGAGGATGTCATCTTGGGCTTTGCGAAAAACTGACATACGAGGTCTGTTAGAAAAGTATCCGACCTTTTTATTTTTTTCAAAAACTTGATGGATTTGAATCACGTGTGCTTGCATGAGCCAACCTTGAACCTTCGTGGGCATGCGTGATTTTTTTCACGCCTTTCGGTTGCGTCATTTGCTTGTAAACAGCCTTTGTGTGAGGCGGGTGGAGTCTCTCGTCGTTTTTTTCTTTGCAAGGAAATGGCGGAACGACTAGAGCAACACGACTGCATCAAATTTTGCCAGAAACTGGGCAACAGCCAGGTGGAAACCATTCAGATTATTAAGACGGCTTTCGGTGACGATGCTATGGGCATCACACAGATTAAGGAGCGGTACAACCGGTTTAAAGACGGCCGCACAATGGTGGAGAGCGCGCCGCGCTCTGGTCGGCCATCAACACGCTGAAATGACCGGATCATTTCCAAAGTGAACGCTGTGGTGATGTGGGACCGTCGTGTGACTATCCGAGAAATTGTGGAAGAGGTGGACATCAGCACTTTTTCGGCACATTCCACTGTGACAGAAGATTTTTCCATGAAAAGAGTTGCAGCGAAATTCACAACATGTCCTGTGAGGCTTCAACACACAGGCGCTTTTACTGCACCATCAGCTTTGTGCCGATGAATTTCGCCTCTACTGGTGGTTGGCTCTCACCGCAGTATTGTATCACTTCCTGTTCCGGAGCACAGCGGTGTTTTGCTGTATCTGTTAGCTGTTTAATCTGCGCAGTTAGATTGATCTAAATAACTAGATAACGATTCGTTTCACACTCCCTCTGCTGAATCACCTCTAAATTATTTACACATTATTCACTTTGTGTGTTTTTAGGAATCCGCTAGCTTAGCGCAGCTACTAGATCTTAGCCGGTTTAGCATGGCGGCTTCTCCTGTCTCTCCCGCACTTTTCTGCTCTGGGTGTGAAATGTTTAGTTATTCCTCGGCCTCCTTTAGCAGTAATGGTACTTGTAATAAGTGTAGCTTATTCGTAGCTTTGGAGGCCAGGCTGGGCGAATTGGAGAGTCGGCTCCGCACCTTGGAAAATTCTACAGTTAGCCAGGCCCCTGTAGTCAGTGCGGACCAAGGTAGCTTAGCCGCCGTTAGTTCCCTTCCAGCAGATCCCGAGCAGCCGGGAAAGCAGGCCGACTGGGTGACTGTGAGGAGGAAGCGTAGTCCTAAACAGAAGCCCCGTGTACACCGCCAACCCGTTCACATTTCTAACCGTTTTGCCCCACTCAGCGACACACCCGCCGAGGATCAAACTCTGGTTATTGGTGACTCTGTTTTGAGAAATGTGAAGTTAGCAACACCAGCAACCATAGTCAATTGTCTTCCGGGGGCCAGAGCAAGCAACATTGAAGGAAATTTGAAACTGCTGGCTAAGGCTAAGCGTAAATTTGGTAAGATTGTAATTCACGTCGGCAGTAATGACACCCGGTTACGCCAATCGGAGGTCACTAAAATGAACATTGAATCGGTGTGTAACATTGCAAAAACAATGTCGGACTCTGTAGTTTTCTCTGGGCCCCTCTGCAATCGGACCGGGGGTGACATGTTTAGCCGCATGTTCTCCCTGAATTGCTGGCTGTCTGAGTGGTGTCCAAAAAATGAGGTGGGCTTCATAGATAATTGGCAAAGCTTCTGGGGAAAACCTGGTCTTGTTAGGAGAGACGGCATCCCCCCACTTTGGATGTGAGCAGCTCTCATGTCTAGAAATCTGGCCAATTTTCTTAATCCTCCAAACCGTAACTATCCAGGGTTTGGACCAGGAAGCAGAGTTGTAGTCTTACACACCTCTCTGCTTAGCTTCTCTCCCTCTGCCATCCCTCATTACCCCATCCCGTAGAACCGGTGCCTGCTCCCAGACCACCATAACCAGCAAAAATCGATTTAAGCATAAAAACTCAAAAAGAAAAAATAATATAGCACCTTCAACTGCACCACAGACTAAAACAGTTAAATGTGGTCTATTAAACATTAGGTCTCTCTCTTCTAAGTCCTGTTAGTAAATTATGTAATATTGATCAACATATTGATTTATTCTGCCTACAGAAACCTGGTTACAGCAGGATGAATATGTTAGTTTAAATGAGTCAACACCCCCGAGTCACACTAACTGCCAGAATGCTCGTAGCACGGGCCGAGGCGGAGGATTAGCAGCAATCTTCCATTCCAGCTTATTAATTAATCAAAAACCCAGACAGAGCTTTAATTCATTTGAAAGCTTGACTCTTAGTCTTGTCCATCCAAATTGGAAGGTCCCAAAAACCAGTTTTATTGTTATTATCTATCGTCCACCTGGTCGTTACTGTGAGTTTCTCTGTGAATTTTCAGACCTTTTGTCTGACTTAGTGCTTAGCTCAGATAAGATAATTATAGTGGGCGATTTAACATCCACACAGATGCTGAGAATGACAGCCTCAACACTGCATTTAATCTATTATTAGACTCTATTGGCTTTGCTCAAAATGTAAATGAGTCCACCCACCACTTTAATATATCTTAGATCTTGTTCTGACTTATGGTATGGAAATTGAAGACTTAACAGTATTCCTCTGAAAACTCCCATTCTGTCTGATCATTTCTTAATAACATTTACATTTACTCTGATGGACTACCCAGCAGTGGGGAATAAGTTTCATTACACTAGAAGTCTTTCAGAAAGCGCTGTAACTAGGTTTAAGGATATGAAGTCCTTCTTATGTTCTCTAATAGCCATATACCAACACAGTGCAGACGTAGCTCCTAAACTCTGTGAGTGAGATAGAGTATCTCGTCAATAGTTTTACATCCTCATTGAAGACAACTTTGGATGCTGTAGCTCCTCTGAAAAAGAGAGCTTTAAATCAGAAGTGCCTGAACTCCGTGGTATACTCACAAACTCGCAGCTTAAAGCAGATAACCCGTAAGTTGGAGAGGAAATGGCCGTCTCACTAATTTAGAAGATCTTCACTTAGACTGGAAAAAGAGTCTGTTGCTCTATAAAAAAAGCCCTCCGTAAAGCTAGGACATCTTACTACTCATCACTAATTGAAGAAAATAAGAACAACCCAGGTTTCTTTTCAGCACTGTAGCCAGGCTGACAAAGAGTCAGAGCTCTATTGAGCTGAGTATTCCTTTAACTTTAACTAGTAATGACTTCATGACTTTCTTTGCTAATAAAATTTAACTATTAGAGAAAAAATTACTCATAACCATCCCAAAGACATATCGTTATCTTTGGCTGCTTTCAGTGATGCCGGTATTTGGTTTGACTCTTTCTCTCCGATTGTTCTGTCTGAGTTATTTTCATTAGTTACTTCCTCCAAACCATCAACATGTTATTAGACCCCATTCCTACCAGGCTGATCAAGGAAGCCCTACCATTATTAATGCTTCAGATCTTAAATATGATCAATCTATCTTTATTAGTTGGCTATGTACCACAGGCTTTTAAGGTGGCAGTAACTAAACCATTACTTAAAAAGCCATCACTTGACCCAGCTATCTTAGCTAATTATAGGCCAATCTCCAACATTCCTTTTCTAATGGTCTATTTGAAGAGTTTCAGTCAGGTTTTAGAATCTATCATAGTACAGAAACAGCATTAGTGAAGGTTACAAATGATCTTCTTATGGCCTCAGACAGTGGACTCATCTCTGTGCTTGTTCTGTTAGACCTCAGTGCTGCTTTTGATACTGTTGACCATAAAGTTTTATTACAGAGATTAGAGCATGCCATAGGTATTAAAGGCACTGCGCTGCGGTGGTTTGAATCATATTTATCTAATAGATTACAATTTGTTCATGTAAACGGTTAATTATGGAGTTCCACAAGGTTCTGTGCTAGGACCAATTTTATTCACTTTATACATGTTTCCCTTAGGCAGTATTATTAGACAGCATTGCTTAAATTTTCATTGTTACGCAGATGATATTCAGCTTTATCTATCCATGAAGCCAGAGGACACACACCAATTAGCTAAACTGCAGGATTGTCTTACAGACATAAAGACATGGATGACCTCTAATTTCCTGCTTTTAAACTCAGATAAAACTGAAGTTATTGTACTTGGCCCCACAAATCTTAGAAACATGGTGTCTAACCAGATCCTTACTCTGGATGGCATTACCCTGACCTCTAGTAATACTGTGAGAAATCTTGGAGTCATTTTTGATCAGGATATGTCATTCAATGCGCATATTAAACAAATATGTACGACTGCTTTTTTGCATTTGCGCAATATCTCTAAAATTAGAAAGGTCTTGTCTCAGAGTGATGCTGAAAAACTAATTCATGCATTTATTTCCTCTAGGCTGGACTATTGTAATTCATTATTATCAGGTTGTCCTAAAAGTTCCCTGAAAAGCCTTCAGTTAATTCAAAATGCTGCAGCTAGAGTACTGACAGGGACTAGAAGGAGAGAGCATATCTCACCCATATTGGCCTCTCTTCATTGGCTCCCTATTAATTCTAGAATATAATTTAAAATTCTTCTTCTTACTTATAAGGTTTTGAATAATCAGGTCCCATCTTATCTTAGGGACCTCATAGTACCATATCACCCCAATAGAGCGCTTCGCTCTCAGACTGCAGGCTTACTTGTAGTTCCTAGGGTTTGTAAGAGTAGAATGGGAGGCAGAGCCTTCAGCTTTCAGGCTCCTCTCCTCTGGAACCAGCTCCCAATTCAGATCAGGGAGACAGACACCCTCTCTACTTTTAAGATTAGGCTTAAAACTTTCCTTTGTGCTAAAGGTTATAGTTAGGGCTGGATCAGGTGACCCTGAACCATCCCTTAGTTATGCTGCTATAGACTTAGACTGCTGGGGGGTTCCCATGATGCACTGAGTGTTTCTTTTTTTGCTCTGTATGCACCACTCTGCATTTAATCATTAGTGATTGATCTCTGCTCCCCTCCACAGCATGTCTTTTTCCTGGTTCTCTCCCTCAGCCCCAACCAGTCCCAGCAGAAGACTGCCCCTCCCTGAGCCTGGTTCTGCTGGAGGTTTCTTCCTGTTAAAAGGGAGTTTTTCCTTCCCACTGTCGTCAAGTGCTTACTCACAGGGGGTCGTTTTGACCGTTGGGGTTTTTCCGTAATTATTGTATGGCCTTGACTTACAATATAAAGCGCCTTGGGGCAGCTGTTTGTTGTGATTTGGTGCTATATAAATCAAATTGATTTGATTTGATTTTTAAACTATATGGATTTGATTCATGTGTTTTCAAATCAGACAAGCTTGAACCTTCGTGTGCATGCGTGAGTTTTTCCACGTCTGTCGGTGACGTCATTCGCCTGTGAGCACGCCTTGTGGAAGGAGTGGTTCCGCCCCGTCGTCGGATTGTCAGTGTCTGGAAATGGCGGAATGATTTGGGTTTTTTTTCCATCAGAATTTTTTCAGAAGCTGTTAGAGACTGGCACCTGGAAACCATTCGAAAAATTTATCTGGCTTTCGGTGAAAATTTTATGGGCTTCACAGAGAATAAGGACTATTACTACAGCTTTAAGGACGGCCCACAATGGCGCTCGGTGCGCCACGCTCCGAGCCGCGACGACAGGCACGAACCACCGGATTATTTCTAAAGGGATGGCTGTGTGGAGCTGGGACCGTTGTGTGCACTTCATGCAAACACGTGCACGTCGTGGAAAGCCGCATGGAGGCTTTGTGTGTCACGACCGATTCGCTGTTCGAGCAAGACAAAGAACACCTCCGTTTTGGCGTGTTACAGGACAAGGTGCGACATGCCTATCTCGGCTTTCAATGCTCACCAGTCGAGTGAGTTATAAGAGAAATTGTGGAGAGCTGGGCATGTCCGAACTTGTCCTCAGACACGCCGAAATGGAGGCGTTCTTTGTCTCGCTCTAACAGCGAATCGGTCGTGACGCACAAAGCCTCTGCGCGGCTTTCCATGACAAAATCTCTTGTTAAAAGTGAAATCTGCCGGAAAATGGTTGATGTCCAGCTCTTGTGATAACCAGAGAAAGTGCACACGACGGTCCCAGCTCCACACAGCCACCCCTTTAGAAATAATCCGGTGGTTCGTGCCTGTCGTTGCGGCCCTGAGCACGGCGTGCCGAGCGCCATTGTGGGCCATCCTTAAAGCTGTAGTAATAGTCGTTATTCTCTGTGAAGCCCGGAAAATTTTCACGGAAAGCCAGATAAATTTTTCGAATGGTTTCCAGGTGCCAGTCTCTAACAGCTTCTGAAAAAATTCTGATGGAAAAAAAAACCCAAATCATTCCGCCATTTCCAGACAATGAAAATCCGATGACGGGGCGGGACCACTCCTTCCACAAGGCGTACTCACAGGCGAATGACGTCACCGACAGGCGTGGAAAACTCACGCATGCGCACGAGGGTTCAAGCTTGTCTGACGTGAAAACATATGAATCAAATCTATAGGAGTTTTTTTTAATGAAAGACGTGCGGACGGATTGCAGCGTCGGCTCGCAGCCGCTGCGACGCTCCGCCACAGGAAAAACACCTCTGTTGGAAGCCTTAAGGACAAGTTGGAACATGTCCAGCTGTTAAACAATTTCTCATATACTTACTCCACTGAAAGACATCAAAAGCCGCCTGGATTTTACAAATGGTTATCAACACGGAGGTGTTTTTTCTGTGCCGCCGCACCGCGCCGGCTGCGTCCCGACGCGTGGACCCGTCATCACGTCTTTCATTAAAAAAATCTCCTTTAACAGTGGAATATCCGGATAAAATGCTGAAACCAACTTCTTCTGAAACTTCTCTGTTCTCTCACGACGTCCTGGATCAATAGAGCCTGAAATGTGGAGGTTTTCAGCTTGAAACAGGCTGACGACGGTGCCTGAGAGCGCTGCGCGACGTCTCACACCATGGGAAGTCCTTAAAGCGACAGTATCACCTCAAAATCTCTCATCAGCCATTAAAATTTTCACCGAAAACCAGCTTAATTTTTCGAACCGTGTCCACTTCGATGTGTCTCACAGGTTTAGAAAAAATTTTGATCAAACAAAGCGCCAGTCTCTCAGCAACTTCTCAGACAAAGGAATTCCGACGAGGGGCTGGACGACTCCTCCCACAAGGAGTGCTCACAGGTGAATGACGTCACCGACAGGCGTGGAAAAACTCACGCATGCGCACGAGGGTTCAAGCATGTCTGACGTAAAAACATATGAATGAAATCCATATAGTTTTTGAAAAAAATAAAAAGGACCTATACTTTATTGACAGACCTCGTACATATATATTGTTTTGTTCATGACGTGCAGTCATATAGACAGAGTGTCAACTGTGTCAGACCAGGGTAGAAAAAACTTTCAGATATATGTCCCTACAACTTATTTAACCCCTTTTCAGGAAAATGATTAAAATGATGTAAATGAAGAAAGGTTGTTACAAGAGGACCAGACCATAATTTTGCTAGAATTGGGGCTGGGTGTGTTTGGAATCCCAAAGTCAGAAAGTGCATTTTAGGAGCACAGTTTAAAATAGGTCAGGACACCAGGACACGATAAGCCTGGTGGGGGGTTATGGTAGGGCAAGTCTTAACTCCTTAGAAATGGATGATCACATCCCTTCAGAATGCATTATAGCTGTGTAAAACCTCTCTTGTGGTATGTCAGGTTCACCTTGAGCTCAAACGCACAAAGTAGGAACCATTACTGGATGCCAGGCGAAAGGACAAACAGTTGTTGAAGGTTGAAATACAAACTCTCCTGCACTGAAGGACATTTGCAGGTGGTAATAAAAGCCATTTATCAACACATCATATGACCAAAAAAAGGCACGCATGGAAAAATAAAGAACTCGGCATCCAACTCTTGCACTACTCTTACATACTTTTCCTCCAATAAGCGGCAGGATGTGCATCTTCCCCGTCTGGCTCTCCTTGACAGAGGAGACGATGAGGCAAGTACCACAGAGGATGACTTGTCGTCTGGTCCAGCGATTGACAGGTAGCTGGAGTTTCCCTTTCCGAACGTTATATGTCCCCGACAGCTGAAACCCGCTCTGAACTTTCAATGCTTTGGGGCTTCCCTGGAAGAAAAAAAAAACAAAACAAAACAGGAATTTTTATAGTTGGCAATAGAACACAGCATCAAGACAAAAAAAAAAAAAACAACACCCTCAGCAATATCAGACATTCATCCCACTGATACATCTTCAGCAAGATCAAATAAATTACAATTTATTTATTGGAAGACCTCAAGTGATATGAGAAATTTTAAAAACTGCTTGCGGCAAATGTAGTGACTGTCTCTTTCACAAATCATTTACCTACAGCAGCACTGTGTGCAGATAACACTCACTGAGAAACACGGAGATATAAACTGGCTATGGTGTTTATAAAATTCACTCACTCACTCATCTTCAACCGCTTACTCCAATCAAGGGTCGCGGGGGGCTGGAGCCTATCCCAGCACTCACAGAGCGTGAGGCAGGGAGGGACACCCTGGACAGTGCGCCAGTCTGTCGCAGGGTCACATATAGAAAAACAAACACATTCACACCCGAACGCACACCTACAGACAATTTAAAGTTACCAGTCCATCTAACCTGCGTGTCTTTGGATGTGGGAGGAAGCCGGAGCACCCAGAGGGAAACTACACAAACATGGGGAGAACATGCAAACTCGACACAGAAAGGCCACAAGCGGGAATCGAACCCATGACCTTCTCGTGTGAGGCAACAGTGCTAACCACTTATCCACCGTGCTGCCACTTTAAAAAAATTCAGTTCAATCTAAATGATTTACACAGCGCCAAAATCACAACAGGTGCTAAACACAAGTAAGGTCTAACCCTACCCACCATCTGAGCAAGCACACTAGCAACAGTGATGCAACAGTATTCGATATCCTCACTGCTTTCACACCTCTTTTAGGATGCTGGCCCAAATGGACAAAGCCAAATAAGTACATTAAAAAAGGCTCAGCTCCGCTGATCCGACGGTGCAACTCAGGCGCAAAGTACCGGAGAGGGATTTTTCTTCACTAAAATGAACAGGTAAGACCTTATATTTACACTGTGTGTGAATTTACACCGCATGAGGAGCACAGCATTCAGGAAATCAACTTTTTTTGTCACATTTCAATCTGATGCATCTAACTCCATCAATTCTTTCATTGTGATCCTGAGGTTCTTGTGGCCCTTTAGAAGTTCAAGTTCAAGTAGTTTTTATTGTCATTTCAACCATATACACAGTGAAACAAAACAATGTTCCTCCAGGACCAAAAATCATTCATGCCTGGGTGTTAATTTATGTCTCCTTCTTCAATGATGAAAACTTTGTAGGGTCATAAAGATGGGACCCGACTTGCGTAGATTTAAAATTTGTGCTTTGGAAGCACTGTCTCAATTGTATTCACTTTTTTTAAATCCTCAATGTTAAATGGAAAAAATACACTATTTCATCATATAGGCCTTTAAATACAGCCAAACATCCCCAATTATCCTCTAATTAAGTCAATTATCATACTTATTCAGAAAGTGTTTCCCTTTAACTACCTAGACTGTGACGGTCCGCCAAAGTCTAATTTGCCACACCACAGTTTGCTAACAGCGAAAAATACTTCTACACTTCTCAAAATAATATAAACATTTTATAATATTGTGCATCAGCAGAGCATCTTTCATTCTCTCAGTCAGTCCCCGCCATCACTACTGAATCTCCTCCCGGTTACTCCAGGGCATAACCTTCTTTGGGTTTAGGGTTGAGCAATCGATAATTGAAATACAGTTGAGGTAAAATAATTGTCCTGTCTTCCGTTCCACAATGAGCCTCTTGTTTTGTCTTGTGTTATAAAGTGAACGCACTGCTTTCCTATCGCGCTTCCAACTCACTCTCAGCCAGCCTGTGTTATGTTTACTTCAGCCCAAACCGAGATGATGGAAAGAGTCAGCAAGAAGAGTAAAACTAAGTCAGCTTTTTAGAAATACTTTGGTTTTAAAGAGACCAGTGAGAAACAACTACACATAGTGTGCAAGCTTTATAACACGGTGGTGTCTGTACCAGAAGACAATATGACCAGTTTGTTTCATCAGTTGAAATTCAATCACAGTTATGTATGACTACACAATAAAGCAACAAAACCAAGAACAATAAAGCTCCCTTAACTTCTTCCACCACAACAGGGTCATCAATTAAGGACCGTGTTTATAATACAACCACCAGCCAAGCTGTCAAAGAAATAACACACTATCACATTCTACACCATGTAAATAGGCTGGACTCGAACCTTTAAAAGATTACGTGAGCAAGATCGAGTCACCCCCTATGTAGTTTACCAAAATGCTCAATATACATCATACAGCAGTGTTCAGAATAAAAGTAGTGCTATGTGACTAAAAAGATTAATCCAGGTTTTGAGTATATTTCTTATTGTTACATGGGAAACAAGGTACCAGTAGATTCAGTAGATTCTCACAAATCCAACAAGACCAAGCATTCATGATATGCACAGTCTTAAGGCTATGAAATTGGGCTATTAGTAAAAAAAAGTACAAAAGGGGGTGTTCACAATAATAGTAGCATCTGCTGTTGATGCTACAAACTCAAAACTATTATGTTAAAACTGCTTTTTTAGCAATCCTGTGAATCACTAAACTAGTATTTAGTTGTATAACCACAGTTTTTCATGATCTCTTCACATCTGCAAGGCATTAATTTTGTTGGTTTGGAGCCAAGATTTTGCTCATTTACTAGTGTGCTTGGGGTCACTGTCTTGTTGAAACACCCATTTCAAGGGCATGTCCTCTTCAGCATCAGGCAACATGACCTCTTCAAGTATTTTGACATATCCAAACTGATCCATGATACCTGGTATGTGATATATAGGCCCAACACCATAGTAGGAGAAACATGCCCCTATCGTGATGCTTGCACCACATGCTTCACTGTCTTCACTGTGAACTGTGGCTTGAATTCAGGAGTTTGGGGGTCGTCTCACAAACTGTCTGCGGCCCTTGGACCCCCCCCCCCCCAAAAAAAACAGTTTTACTCTCATCAGTCCACAAAATATTCCTCCATTTCTCTTTAGGCCAGTTGAGGTGTTCTTTGACAAATTGTAACCTCTTCTGCACATGTCTTTTATTTAACAGAGGGGACTTGCGGGGGATTCTTGCACATAAATTAGCTTCACACAGGCGTCTTTTAACTGTCACAGCACTTACAGGTACTCCAGACTGTCTTTGATCATCCTGGAGCTGATCAGTGGGTGAGCCTTTGCCATTCTGGTTATTCTTCTATCCATGTTGATGGTTTGTTTTCCATTTTCTTCCATGCGTCTCGTTTTTTTTTTTTTTTTTTTTTGGTCCATTTTAAAGCATTGGAGATCATTGTTAGATGAACAGCCTATAATTTTTTGCACCTGTGTATAAGTTTTCCCTTCTCCAATCAATTTTTAATCAAACTATGCTGTTCTTCTGAACAATGTCTTGAACGTTCCCATTTTCCTCAGGCTTTCAAAGAGGAAAAGCATGTTCAACAGGTGCTGGCTTCATCCTTAAATAGGGGACACCTGATTCAAGCCTGTTTGTTCCACAAAATTGACGAACTCACTGACTGAATGCCACACTACTATTATTGTGAACACCCCTTTTCTACTTTTTTTTTAACTAATAGCCCAATTCATAGAATTAAGAGTGTGCATATCATGAATGCTTGGTCTTGTTGGATTTGTGAGAATCTACTGAATCTACTGGTACCTTGTTCCCACGTAACAATACGAAATTATACTCAAAACCTGGATTAATCTTTTTAGTCACCATAGCACTACTATTATTCTGAACATTACTGATACAACCCCTGGCAAAAATTATGGAATCACGGCCTCAGAGGATGTTCATTCAGTTGTTTAATTTTGTAGAAAAAAAGCAGATCACAGACATGACACAAAACTAAAGTCATTTCAAATGGCAACTTTCTGGCTTTAAGAAACACTATAAGAAATCAGGAAAAAAAATTGTGGCAGTCAGTAACGGTTACTTTTTTAGACCAAGCAGAGGGAAAAAAAATATGGACTCACTCAATTCTGAGGAATAAATTATGGAATCACCCTGTAAATTTTCATCCCCAAAACTAACACCTGCATCAAATCAGATCTGCTCCTTAGTCTGCATCTAAAAAGGAGTGATCACACCTCGGAGAGCTGTTGCACCAAGTGGACTGACATGAATCATGGCTCCAACACGAGAGATGTCAATTGAAACAAAGGAGAGGATTATCAAACTCTTAAAAGAGGGTAAATAATCACACATGTTCACAGTCAGCTGTGTCTAAACTCTGGACCAAATACAAACAACATGGGAAGGTTGTTAAAGGTAAACATACTGGTAGACCAAGAAAGACATCAAAGCGTCAAGACAGAAAACTTAAAGCAATATGTCTCAAAAATCAAAAATGCACAACAAAACAAATGAGGAACAAATGGGAGGAAACTGGAGTCAACGTCTATGACCGAACTGTAAGAAACCGCTTAAAGGAAATGGGATTTACATACAGAAAAGCTAAACGAAAGCCATCCTTAACACCTAAACAGAAAAAAAACAAGGTTACAATGGGCTAAGGAAAAGCAATCGTGGACTGTGGATGACTGGATGAAAGTCATATTCAGTGATGAATCTCGAATCTGCATTGGGCAAGGTGATGATGCTGGCACTTTGTTTGGTGCCGTTCCAATGAGATTTATAAAGATGACTGCCTGAAGAGAACATGTAAATTTCCACAGTCATTGATGATATGGGGCTGCATGTCAGGTAAAGGCACTGGGGAGATGGCTGTCATACATCATCAATAAATGCACAAGTTTACATTGATATTTTGGACACTTTTCTTATCCCATCAATTGAAAGGATGTTTGGGGATGATGAAATCATTTTTCAAGATGATAATGCATCTTGCCATAGAGCAAAAACTGTGAAAACATTCCTTGCAAAAAGACACACAGGGTCAATGTCGTGGCATGCAAATAGTCCGGATCTAATCCAACTGAAAATCTTGGAAGTTGAAGAAAATGGTCCATGACAAGGCTCCAACCTGCAAAGCTGATCTAGCAACAGCAATCAGAGAAAGTTGGAGCCAGATGATGAAGAGTACTGTTTGTCACTCATTAAGTCCATGCCTCAGAGACTGCAAGCTGTTATAAAAGCCAGAGGTGGTGCAACCAAATACTAGTGATGTGTTGAAGCGTTCTTTTGTTTTTTCATGATTCCATAATTTTTTCCTCAGAATTGAGTGATTCCATATTTTTTCCCTCTGCTTGGTCTAAGAAAGTAACCGTTATTGACTGCCACAATTTTTTTTTTTCCTGATTTCTTCTAGTGTTTCTTAAAGCCAGAAAGTTGCCATTTGAAATGACTTTAGTTTTGTGTCATGTTCTGTGATCTGCTTTTTCTACAAAATTAAACAACTGAATGAACATCCTCCGAGGCCGGAGATTCCATAATTATTGCCAGGGGTTGTATTCCAACACGCCTCTTTATGTGTGCCAAGCCTGGTATAAATCAGACAGAATGAAATTTAAATGTTGGCATTTGACCCCAATAAATAAATAACCTTTGATGTCACAGTGGAGAAGGGTTGTTGGCCAAGAGGTTAAGTGTGCTTTTTTACCGTGCGAGCAGGTGGGATGAGTTCATCAGTGAAATCACCTGCTGGAGTCAGTGGCTGCAAAGAAAACCTGCACCCTCTCAGCCCTTTCTGGAATAGTTTGGAGACCACTGATGTAGAGAGATGTTGTGATCAAATGTGACATATAATTTTCTTCATTACAGATGATTAATTCCCTCGTTAACCCTGCCATGGATTCTGTCCCTCCATTAACATCATCAACATCACTCTCCTCAAATGAAAATGATGACAGTTACAGTCCTGAGATCTCTACAGCTCCACTGCCCCGTGTAAAGGATCAAACTACACAAGCAAATTTTGGAAATAAGCCATTGTACAGAAGGAGTAAAGGTATGTGGGGACAGCGTAATAGACATACATTTGTCATTTTCTCTTACATTGTTTTAGCTAATCAACTTTGTGATATTGTTATAGGAGTTTCAGTCAGACCAAAACAACGGACAGTTCCACTCAATTTTCTGTCCCTACCGCAAAGCATCTCCCTCTCCTAATGATTTCAAAAATAGTTTTGAAGTCACTGATACAGACGATCCTATTTATGATGATGATGAAGATGATTTCACCATTGATGAAAGTGAAGATCCTGATAATATTCCCGATGAAGATGACGAAGAAATGATTGAAGATTCAGAAGGTATTTATTTAGTTTGGTTATTGAGCTGTGAAAAGCGTAATATTTCAGGAAAGACACAATAAAACGTACTTATCTTTTTCAGGACGGAATCGTTGGAAGCCCGGAGAAAAGTTTTACATGGTGTCGGAGAGCTGCCTTATGTCACTTTTTAAGATGTGCCCACTGTGTTCAACAGAAACTGACTGCTCTATAAATCCAGTCATCGGAACTGCCAATTACTATCAAGCAGGAATGCCAGTCTGCTTATGCAGGTTTAGCAGAATATGGGACAGCCAAACCAAGTGTCTCAACTAGAGTTGGGAATATTTCCCTCAGTGCAGCAATCCTATTGATGGCTTAGCCCAGCAAAGGCACTTCGCATGCTCATCACATGACATGTTCAATGCATCAGCTATGATACTTTATGAAACACCAAGCTCAATATCTGATTCCATCTATCAATGAGGTATTCACTAATCAAGAAAAGGAACTTTTGCCAAAGGTGAAGATGTCAACTCCGAGTGGAATATTAAGTGGTGAGGAAGAGCAGACAGCTCAGGTAGATGATTTGATGATGCTGTAATTGTATGTATGTATGTATGTATATAGTCTGTGGATAATGTGATTTTTACAATGTCATTTCATATTTTAATTAGGTCATTCTGCAAATATGGTACCTACACAATCATAGAAAGAAAAGCAAACAAATAATTGCTTCCCAGCTTGTACTGGTGACAGCTTATATTTCATAATTATACATGTGTTAAACTCTATGAAGTCTAATATGAAATTTTAATTATGCATTGTTTTTCAGTCAAACGAGGTTACCTCAAGCGCCGCGATGGAGAAAGAAGGTTTAGTCAGAGCATGAGATGAGCTCAAAAGAAATGATGTTACCATCAAGGAATTGGTTACAGATAGGCATTCATCAATTCGCAAAATGATGAGAGAAACAAAGCCAGATATAAAGCACAGTATTGATGCCTGGCATCTTGACAAAGGTGTGTCATACGTCATCAGTCATATTGATTTTTATGCAGAATTAAGTCATGTGTAATTTACTTTTACAGGTTTAGGAAAGAAGCTTTTAGTAAAGAAAGAAACTGTGGTCTTGTGAATGAATGGAAACAGTCCATCTCAAAGCACATCTATTGGTGTGCTAATAAAGGTGATGGTAATCCTGATCTTAATGAAGCCATATGGAGAGGTTTGGGAAACCATATAAAAGGTGTCCACGAACATGAGAACCCACTGTTTCCAACTTGTTTGCACGGAGAAATTGAGGAAACAAAGTATTTTCAAAGCCGTAAGTATAATAAATGAATGTGTACATATCCATCTACATTTCAGATGACAAGTAAAAAATATGGTAAACTATTTGTTAATAGTCTGTGTGTGGTCTGTATAGGGCTGTGGGTCAATATTAATATATAATTTAACACAAATATTTCATAATAGTTCTTGATTGAATCACATGATGTGCATAAAATCTGCTGTGCACAAGATCTATTATTGGATACTCTACTATGGCACAGGCAGTTACTCCATCTTCTAAAATCACTAACACTATCTCTGTTCCTCAACCTGCATTGTCTCTATCAAAATTTAACAAGCTTGGCTTTATCTAGTAGTGCATGTACCTTCATTTGGGCTCCATCAATTGAACAATTTTTCATTTATAATGAAATTGATCTGTTTTGTTTAATTTAGACTCAAAGGCCTACACTAGACTCACAGAAACAGTCTTCAATAAAATGTTATGAAGGATATAAAACAGATGTCTCCCAATAGTGTCACATCAAGTGTGGAATCCTTCCACTCACTCTTCAATCACTTTGCCCCAAAGATGCTTCATTTCAGCTACCACGGTATTGAGGCAAGGTAAAGTCTGATCTCAGTTTTTGATTGTTTTCTCAACCAAATATCATTATCAGTATTGTGATTCCTTCTTCGACCTTTTTCACATATATCTGGCTATTTACACCATAATGAAAATGCAAGCAGAGGTCAGGCAAAAACTAAGGATGGGCAGGATAGATACAATTTGGTTTACCCTAAATTCAAGAAAGGGAGCCACACTCTGTGCAAAGTATTTGAGGAAGCCACTTACAGTAAGTTTTCAAAATTCTCCAGTTAGCACTTATAGTTGGTTTCAGTCATGAACATATTGTTATTTTACTTGTAGACTACATCGATCCCCTGATGGCCTGTGTATGTAAGCATTTACTGGCTGGCAAGAAGTACTTAGCTGATAAGTCAAAACCACCGCCTCTGACCAGTGGATCTAACAAAGCCACCAAGGAAGACGCTATCAAACAGCACAAGACAAGATTCAAACTTTAATGAACATTGTGTAATAATATCACACTGATATTATTGAAGGAAATACAAAATGTTTCACAGTGATGAAAAGGCTTAAATGTTATAAAATAAATGAAAATGTATTTGTTATTCTTTACTTGGTTATAATGTAAGACCTAATTTAGGGTCAGTAATTTAAAGCCCCGATATGCCTCCGGCATCAGGATATGCACTTCTTATTCGGCTGACAACACGATGGTAATGGTACTCTCTTCTTTTTTCCCAAAATTCCATGGCACCACTGAACAAATCTCCGATACCCTGTGTACCTGAATTTTCTGAAATTTAAAATGGATCCTCTATTAGCTAAAAGCCACAATTTGTAGAAATGTATATAAATGCTCAAAAATGGTTACTTATGCTTGATTTGGCATATCAGGTTCAATGTACCCATCAGCTTTCAAGTACATATATGCCATCTCCAAAGACCATGGGTTTAAACAGATCGACTCGAACCCCTCATGCTCTGTGATGCAACTGATGTCCCGTCCATTCTCTGTGTTGAATTCCTCCATCTTGACAAAAACTAGGTGTTTCTCCTGGCAGCAATAACTCTCCTCAACCTGAGCCATGATAGCACAGTTTCCGCACTGACACCTGTAAATTATATCAATAGACTGCTCAAGATATCAAATTTTATATATTTTTCTCATCATTTATATCATCATCATCAATTGTAAAATATAAGACAAAACTTTGCAATTCACCATGATGATTTTGATGATTTTTGTCATAAAAACAATGTTTTTAAAATTACCAGTTGTTTCCCACTCTTTCAGTTTCCCTATTTTCTGACTCACTCTCTTCATTATTCCCATCAAGTGACTGTGCTGTTGCTAGAGGTTCAAATGAGTAAGGATCAAGCTGATGTTCAGAATCTGAATCACTTTGGCAATCAGAAACAGGGCTGTGGTCACTTCCTATAGAGTAAAAATAAGATAAGGACCATCAAAAATTTCAGTAGTGATAGCTTTATAGCATGACAGCAGTGTGACAGTGACTATCAGTGTTGGGAGAACCATTATAAAGTAACTAATTACAGTAACATGTTACACAGTATATGATATATGTTTTTTTTTTTCAATTATACCTCTGAATATTACCTTTTTAGGTTGTAACTGTGGTAATATGGATTGTTGTACAATTTTCAAGTAATTGCCCAACACTGGTGACCATTAGCCCAAGCAAAGTAAATAAATACAGATACCACATTTAGGTATTTCAATAGTTTATTGAGCTTGACACTCATGCATCACACTATTTAAAAGAGCTACATGCTATTCTGTACAGGCCTGATCAAAACATATAAATGTACCTTGTTCAGATGACTGTGAAAGCTCTGATTCTTCCCCAGAATCACTGAACTCAATGCTCCCCAAGCGGGCGCGGCCATTGTGCGGAGTTGACCGGGTCAACCCAGTACGTCATAATGCGCTTTGGCGCAATCTATAGGGTTTTCTCGTCCGCTGTTACAAAGTGCGATTTCAAAGCTGTTTTTTTTCAGACTACATTTTCATGGCAAATGAACACCTGAAAACTCCTAAACAAATATTCTAGTCTATATGCTGCATAGTAGCATGGCAAATTCTAGAACTACTTTAAAAAAAAATCCATCTATGCGTGTGGTTAGGCACTAAAGTCTCGTTTCTACCGAGCAGTGTTGCCACAGTTACTTTGAAAAAGTAATCCAATTACTGATTATCCTTGAAAAGTAACTTATTACTTTAATGATACTCAATTTAAAAGTACCTAAGTTAGATTATAGTTACTTTATTAGTTACATTCAGCAGCTGTGATAATGCCGACAACTTTAATTTAACCTTTATTTAACCAGGTTAGTCCCATTCAGATCAAAATCTCTTTTACAAGGGGGACCTGGACAATTATTAAGTTTCCAATCCACCTAACCTGCATGTCTTTAAATGTGGAGGAAAGCAGAGCACGTGGAGGAAACTCACCCAACACGGGAGAACATGCAAACTCCACAGGTGGGAATCGATCCCATGACCTTTCTTGCTGTGAGGCACAGTGCTAACCACTAATCACACTGTGCTGCCCAACTTACGCCAGCTGTTGATTTAACTAATAAAGTAACTAAAGTAAACGTGGCAACACTACCACCGAGCAGCCAGGGTCGGTATGACGTGGCATGGTGCGGGTTCGGAACAGTTAGGTTTGTTTTGGCTTGCATTTCCGCCGCCAGGCAGTACCCCTTTCGTTTGGTAGGCAATTTAACAATTTTTAAATTCAACTTTTGTCTTGGTGGATCATGGGATTTGTTACTTATGCTGAAGAGTCGACTGATGGCTTTGGTAACGCTGACGTGAATGAATGACACGCTGTGACTCAACTTTTAAAATAAGTAATTACCTTGTTGTGGAACAAAGTGCTGGCGTTCTCTGGGTTAAGGCTGAGAAACACATCCGGAGCAGACACAAACACAAAGGACTTCTTTAAAAATGCTGCGTTTCTTCAGCCATGACAAGGAATTTAAGTATTCCAGACGTTGTTTACAAAATAAGGACGCTTTATGTGGATAAGTTCTCGCTCAGGCGTGTGATGATGAATCCCACTGAAATGAAGTAACAGGTAAGATTAAGACTTTATATTTACTGAGTGTCTGAACTGTTGCATGAGGATTACAGCTTTCGCTTTAGCTGCTAAGCCAATCTATGCACAGAAGTGGGTTAGCGCCTCCCTTTGAATCATCCTAATTTTGGGACCCCAGCTGAAGGGCGCAAATAAATAAATAAATAAATAAATAATATAAAAAAAAAAAAAAAAAAAATGATAATAAAAATTAATAATAAAAAAGGAACGGTACGATTCATTTGGTAAGCATTCCTAATCTGAATGTGGAAATAACAATTAGTAATCAGCCACAAAATGTGAAACATACGCACTGTGGTTTCAGTAAAAGTGCTCTCAACATAAAACCCTCCTAACGGTATGTTAGCATAAGATCCAGATATGTTTTGCACAACTGTCAGCCTCAAATGTCCTACTTTGCACAGAATTGAATAGTCTGGATTTGCATTTAGTGCTGCTCTACAATAACACTCTCAAATTCAGTACCAGGTAAACCTCTTTGAAATTATGTGCTTACAATTTCTGAGCCGCCTTTATTCTGTTTTACCCATCTGTCTGCCTCTACTCTATGCACCGTTCCCCTGCCTCACTGCCAGCCTGCCAAACCTGACTGTCAGGCTGCTTATCAGGCGGTCTGTCAGCCTGGCTGTCTTATCGCCATGTCTAAACATCCACCTGCTTTCCGTCTACCTCCACCTCCGCAAAACCTCCCCAGGCTCGCCATGTTGCTGTCCTCCCTCTGTCATGTTCTCTTCCGTCTGGCGCCTTTCCATTCTATCTATAGTTCTGTGTTTTGCTCGCATGGTTAACCTCAGTGTCTCCCCATATGGCCAAGAGATTCATGCCTCGGTTAACTAAGTTTTCTTTTCTGAGTGACAAACAGCCTGAGAAAATGTCCCACATCCTGTAGCCTCCAAAAAACTACTTTTGTCCCTCTTAATACAAATCCTTACACTGTGTGAAAACAAATAGGGCGGCGTTGAAGAAGGTTAAAACCAGTTTCACCTTTCATCTGAAGTGGTTTAAATAACTGCAACCTCTACCTTTAGTTCAAGACCTCCACAGTCCGAGTGTTACAAATATGTTCAGAATTTAATTCAGTGTGGTCAAGAGGCACAGCTTTATCCAACTATCGACATCAGCAGTCAGAGCCGTGACCTTTCCTCTGTGTTACAAGCCTGCTATATGCTCACAGCGCAATCAATAATCTGGTTTACAAAACGACATTTGCTTTGAACAAATGTGTGTAACATAACACACGAGGGCTGTCTTCTTACTCGGCAAGGGCGAGCTTCCTGCAGTGTCAGTACAGAATCCAAGGGTGCCCACTTCAGCACGAACTGTGCCAACAGTGAAAAACTATAAAACACAAAGCTGCAATCTTAACTTGGTTTGATTTTACTCTTCGTCTTCATAATGGCACTTTCTGACAAAATACCACAGTGTAGGCATTTATGACAGAAGGTCTTAATATCAGTTTTTTGACCCGGATCCAAACCAGTCATTTAATATTGAGTATCTACTGATACATAGTCCAGATCCGCGCATTTTTTCATAGATACTGCACATAAACAGAGCACAGTACATAGCAACGCTAGTCACTCCAATGTGTACACTTGACAATTTAATAGTTCTGCCATGCACTAAGGAAAAGGGAAAAAAACAAAACACCTTTATTCTGAGCTGCTACTTAATCTTTTTCTATATCTTAGTTTTGAAAAAATTAAGATTTTTTTTTAATATGGCTCATCAATTCCACTAGTACCGCACTGTCATAAGTAAAAGTAGGATAGAGAAATATTGAAAGATATTTTAGCAGCATTTACTTTTATTATTAGTTATTATATTAAGAATAAGATCCACTCATGCTCATAATAGAAATCACAAGTGATCTGGTGGGCGTGTAGCTGCCATCAAAGGCAACTGTCATATTTAATTCATATTTTAATACTCAAGTAAAAAGACAATAAATACACCAGTATTGCTTCATTTAAATGTTAAAGAATAAATAAGTCATCATTTCAAGTAACTCATGTAGATAGAGTTCATTCATTTTGGTAAAAAACCTTCAAGAAGAAGGGGAACTTATGTTTTTATTCTGCTATACACGTTCAGGGGATACAGTTAATTGGCGCACATTAGGAGCCACATGAGGCGAAGGGGTGGTCTTCTGTTGAGAGGAAGCTATGTGAAGTCACCTGTATTCCTTTAGAGAAATGTGACCAATTAGGTACTTGCTGGTTTCTATGGTACTGCTTTATTCATCTGCTTATGAGAATTCTGTTTATTTTGTGTGTCCTCTGTATTTTTGTGAGCTAATTTGTGTTTTCATATTTCTCTGTCTTAGTTCTGACAGCATTACTGGGTCATGTGAAGGCATGTTGGCCAAATAAATGTCTGTTAAAACCCAAGAATGATGTTGAGCCTGACTGAACTCAAAAGAAGCAACAGTTATTATTATTATTATTATTATTATATTATATGCAAACATATCTTTAATATATGTCTTCAAAAGTGGATTTTTACTTTGTGGGCTTGGTCTTCTTGCCCCTCTTACTACAGGCCTGTACAGCGCCTGTTAGCGAGAAGGGGAAAAAAAAAAAAAAACCATGATGAGGATTACACATCAGGTAACACTTATGCAAAGTGTTATCTGACTGGCATTGCACAGTTTGTAAAGAAACAGACTTGCTGGATATTTGAAGTGAAGGGGAGCAGAAATATGCTTTTAAAACATGCATCATGGCAGCAATGACAAGAGCTCTGGCTGTATTCGCTCTGTCAGCCACTGATCTTATGAAGCAGGGTGACACTGAAGGCACACTGATGATGATCTGTGTGAATAAAACAGACTTGCATATTTATGCGAATGAGTAAATGTGCTGTTAGCACTTACAGCCCTAAGAGTATTTTCTGAATTTTATTATAACTTGTGAAAATCCCCTTTCAAGGTACTTTCTTTTAGTATAACACAGAGAACAATCTCAGCTTCCTGAATATTAGCCAATTATTTGTCTAGAACACTGTAAAGACATGATCTACTAATAGAAATATGACAAAAAGTTGACCAAGATGCAGGACAGGGTCATTACGACTCTAAGGGTTAAAACTGTTGCATAACAATATAAACAAGAAAAACAGAAATATGGAATTAGTTTTAGTTGGTAAAACTAAATAGCTTGTTTGAGATCATTCTTTCCTGTAAAATCTAGGAATTGGCTTGTATTGTGTTGAATTCGGGTGGGCGGGGTGTGATCACTGGCACATCTCGTTGTGCTGCCAGTGATCACCTACAAAGAAATCAGGTTATATATTTTAAACTATTTTATTTAATTTTTTTAAAATGAGATTTGTAATTTCATAATTGATTATTGTCTTTACTTAAATACAAAAAAAAAAACTTTTTTTTTTGGCATATAAATTTTTGAATGTGTCAAATTTGACTTTCTGCTGACCCAATGATGGTGAAGAAGAAAAAAGTAAAACATCTAACAATACCAGAATTCTATGGCATGTACAAAGGAAAGTAAACTAAAGTAAAGCAAAAACCACTTCCTTTTGACAATAATATTCACATATAATAAATATGCATCCCTTCTCAATTTGTTAAAACACGTGGGTGGTTCTCGTGAAAAATGCGTCTCTGCTTAGGTGAGGTATGAAACCTGCCTCATTCTTCAGTAAATGTCAACATTAAAACAGCATGCTCAGTTCACACTGTCTCTAAAGCTGTGAAGCTGCATGAGTCAATGTCAATCAAATGTGACGGTGCACCTTTTACAAACAATTCCACTCTCTCCTCTGGTAGACTTCAAAGCAGTGATCACAAGGTAGCACTCATTGGTAAATACTGTACATAAGTTATGAGGAAACAATAGGCATGGATAATATCCCAAATATTTATTTCTATGTATAGCCAAATTCATAGAACACCAATAAAATCCCATCTGATGTCATTGCTCGTAAAATCAGGAGCTAAATTATTTCCTAGAAAACAGTTTATGATTTAGAATGAAAACTATCAACACAATATAGCTACATAGACATAAAACGTAAAAACTTAAATATGTTGGAAACAGTAAAAATTAAAATTAAGATTAATATTAAGGTAATATTTTGCATGAACATTACTGAGTGGCATGGAGGCAACTAAAGAAGCTTGAAAACTAAATTAAATAACTTGACTAACTAATAACACCAAAACCTTTAAATTAAATGGTTAAAATTAATTAACAGTGTAGAGGACAAAGCAAATTAAGTATACAAAACCACTTAATTAAATGCGTTGCTAAACTGGGTTGCCTGACTATAAGTGTCGTGTGTGTACTCAGTGGCTGAGTTAGAATTTCTTTACAAAACATGCTAATTGCTATTTTAGGGTTTGTTTGTTTTTAAAACTGAGCAAATAATTTGTTTTAGAGTGTGGAATACTCCAAAGAATATTTCACTTCTGTGAACTGATCCTCATAACGTCACAGCTTTACCCCCTACAACAAACAAAAAAACATCACTCATTGGTTTTATCTTAAATTTCATCCTTGTTTCCACACCAGGAGCAACATCGGGAATAAATCCGAGCAGCTCGTCAGCTCACCCGAGCTGAAGTGGATCCAGAGGAGTCAGTCCACAGCTGGCAGAGGTGGATGCGCTCCTTTCCCCCCCGCAGTAAAGAACGCAGATACAGCAGCCTCCGTGACGTGTGCGCGCTGACAGTGTGAATGAAGCCTGACATGGTTTATAAGGAGTCAGACAAACGTCTCTCCTCCAACCGGGATGTGCAATTGTCATTAAACCACGAGAAAGATCTGATGTGCGCACCTCCATGCGCCTCCAAATGTATCCCCGCGAAACTTTGGTGTCATTGATTTGATTAGGTTTGTCCCGTTTTAAACCTTCAAAGAGTTCTTCAACTTACTCCAGCAAAACACACGGAGACAAAATAAAAATAAACAAATATAACCCAAACGTCGTCGTCACCATCGTCTCTTCCTGCCTGACTGACTGACAGCAGAAGCTGCAGCGTCACGTATATCACTGACTGTAATCTAACGTTCCCACATTTTTATAGCAAGGGCTAAAATTCCGGCGCCCCAAAGCCATTAATTTTGGCAATGTTGATTTGCCAAATATTTATTAATTTTCACTAGCAAACTACATACAATTGGTTATTTCGCTGCAATTCAAGGGCGCTTTGAATGACCGCCCAAGACGAGGATGATACGTTCTCTGCTTCTGTCGGTGGAATGTACTGTTGAATGAGAGTCAGTGGAGGAAGAGTTGTTTTAATCATTCATATTACATGTAGGCACATACTATTAAGAAAAACTGACACTGATAATACTTTTTAAATATATATATTATGACTTTTCCCCTCCACATCTAGGAGGGCAGTGCCCGAGCGCCCCCTATGGGCCAGCCGCCACTGATGGACACACTTAATAACGCAATGATTTTTTTTTTTTTAACTGGAGCAGAAAGACAAAATCAGACAGGTAACATCAATTTACCCAGACTGACTTCAGATATGAGTAAATTAAGTATTTTTATAAAATGTTTTGGTGGTTTTGTGCTGAGTTTGTAAATGAGGAAGTGACTGTCCTGAAAGCGCTTCATGTATTCAGAGCGGTTGTGCCATTTACAACCCCTGGCAATAGTTGAATAAATTATGGAATCACCCTGTAAATTTTTTAATTTTCATCCCCAAAACTAACACCTGCATCAAATCAGATCTGCTCGTTAGTCTGCATCTAAAAAGGAGTCATCACACCTTGGAGAGCTGTTGCACCAAGTGGACTGACATGACTCATGGCTCCAACACGAGAGATGTCAATTGAAACAAAGCAGAGGATTATCAAACTCTTAAAAGAGGGTAAATCATCACACAATGTTGCAAAAGATGTTGGTTGTTCACAGTCAGCTGTGTCTAAACTCTGGACCAAATACAAACAACATGGGAAGGTTGTTAAAGGCAAACATACTGGTAGACCAAGGAAGACATCAAAGCGTCAAGACAGAAAACTTAAAGCAATGTGTCTCAATAATCGAAAATGCACAACAAAACAAATGAGGAACGAATGGGAGGAAACTGGAGTCAACGTCTGTGACCGAACTGTAAGAAACCGCCTAAAGGAAATGGGATGTACATACAGAAAAGCTAAACGAAAGCCTCATTAACACCTAAACACCTCACGCAATGTTGCAAAGATGTTGGGTTGTTCACAGTCAGCTGTGTCTAAACTCTGGACCAAATACAAACAACATGGGAAGGTTGCCATAGAGCAAAACTGTGAAAACATTCCTTGCAAAAAGACACATAGGGTCAATGTCATGGCTTGCAAATAGTCCGGATCTTAATCCAACTGAAAATCTTTGGTGGAAGTTGAGAGAAATGGTCCATGACAAGGCTCCAACCTGCAAAGCTGATCTGGCAACAGCAATCAGAGAAAGTTGGAGCCAGATTGATGAAGAGTACTGTTTGTCACTCATTAAGTCCATGCCTCAGAGACTGCAAGCTGTTATAAAAGCCAGAGGTGGTGCAACAAAATACTAGTGATGTGTTGGAGCGTTCATTTGTTTTTCATGATTCCATAATTTATTCCTCAGAATTGAGTGATTCCATATATTTTTCCCGCTGCTGGTCTAAAAAAAGTAACCGTTACCGTGAAGGGATTCAATTATAGAAACAATATTAATTTAGGTCATATCGTGCAGCCCTAGTGGAGATGGAACTGTGCTCTCTCTGTATGGCTGCCAATCATGACTTAGAGCGGCTATGTAGAGTGTTTGATGTGGCACATGTTCTTAGACCTGGCCTGACCTTGACAGTGATCTCATAATGTGAGCACTGTCCAAAAACATAATCCATCAGATCAGGCTCTCCAGCTAGATCATGATCAAAATGCATTTGTGAACAGTAATGTGACTAATCTCTGTGCAGATGGGAGGGTAAGGTTTTGAGTTATTTACAAAAACAATCAAAACTGCAATATTTTGCTGTGTTAAAGTAATAGTTTCCAGTAAATGCCCCCACCCCTCCCGCATTCACATCAGAATTGCTAATGTCATGATCAAGTTTCTTCTTCAGTTCTTAGTTTTTGAGAAATCATCCTTTTAGACAGATACACACTTTGCTTTGAAGAATATGCTTATGGAGTCAGACTACTTAATGCTGCTGATTTATGCAATAAATTGCAACTGATACCGATGTGCATGTTCTCGAACTAAATCACGAGGGAATTCAATTTAAAAGGAAACAGCTACATATTCCTCTTTTATTCATGGTTGCAGATCACAAGGAGGAAAAAAAAACAAACTCTATTTGCAAAAGGAGATATTTATGCACCAAAAATCATCTGAATAAATGTCGTACCTTTTGAGGTATCAAATCAAATCAATTTTATTTATATAGCGCCAAATCACAACAAACAGTTGCCCCAAGGCGCTTTATATTGTAAGGCAAAGCCATACAATAATTACGGAAAAACCCCAACGGTCAAAACGACCCCCTGTGAGCAAGCACTTGGCGACAGTGGGAAGGAAAAACTCCCTTTTAACAGGAAGAAACCTCCAGCAGAACCAGGCTCAGGGAGGGCAGGGTTCTGCTGGGACTGGTTGGGGCTGAGGGAGAGAACCAGGAAAAGACATGCTGTGGAGGGGAGCAGAGATCAATCACTAATGATTAAATGCAGAGTGGTGCATACAGAGCAAAAAGAGAAAGAAACACTCAGTGCATCATGGGAACCCCCAGCAGTCTACGTCTATAGCAGCATAACTAAGGGATGGTTCAGGGTCACCTGATCCAGCCCTAACTATAACCTTTAGCAAAAAGGAAAGTTTTAAGCCTAATCTTAAAAGTAGAGAGGGTGTCTGTCTCCCTGATCTGAATTGGGAGCTGGTTCCAGAGGAGAGGAGCCTGAAAGCTGAAGGCTCTGCCTCCCATTCTACTCTTACAAACTCTAGGAACTACAAGTAAGCCTGCAGTCTGAGAGCGAAGCGCTCTATTGGGGTGATACGGTACTATGAGGTCCCTAAGATAAGATGGGACCTGATTATTCAAAACCTTATAAGTAAGAAGAAGAATTTTAAATTCTATTCTAGAATTAACAGGAAGCCACTGAAGAGACGCCAATATGGGTGAGATATGCTCTCTCCTTCTAGTCCCCGTCAGTACTCTAGCTGCAGCATTTTGAATTAACTGAAGGCTTTTCAGGGAACTTTTAGGACAACCTGATAATAATGAATTACAATAGTCCAGCCTAGAGGAAATAAATGCATGAATTAGTTTTTCAGCATCACTCTGAGACAAGACCTTTCTAATTTTAGAGATATTGCGCAAATGCAAAAAAGCAGTCCTACATATTTGTTTAATATGCTCATTGAATGACATATCCTGATCAAAAATGACTCCAAGATTTCTCACAGTATTACTAGACCGCAGGGTAATGCCATCCAGAGTAAGGATCTGGTTAGACACCATGTTTCTAAGATTTGTGGGGCCAAGTACAATAACTTCAGTTTTATCTGAGTTTAAAAGCAGGAAATTAGAGGTCATCCATGTCTTTATGTCTGTAAGACAATCCTTCAGTTTAGCTAATTGGTGTGTGTCCTCTGGCTTCATGGATAGATAAAGGAAAATCTTGCTGTGATTGTGGTGGAACAACAGACTGGTTTCCTCCTTCTGATTTCATTGATGTTGGTGACTGGGCTTAGGAAGGGGGTATGTGTTGCATTAGACAAATTATTCACAAGCTTTTAGCCTCAATATGTCACATGGGCATATTCTTACTATTTTTAGGCCTTTGTTGGAACGTGCACACTCCCACACAAGCATATTCACAAACACACGCTCCCTCCTCCTTCTCATCCTCCAGTGCTTCCCAATGATAAAACACACACACACACACGCTGACACAGTGACAGTGATTAACCGTCTCCATATGTGCATCCATGTAATTGTCCCCCCCCCCCCCCCCAACGGTGGTGGATCAGTCAGATTTTTAAGAACAATATAGACATATTGAGTGGGCTGCTTTTGCAACACTATAAATTTGACAGCTGCTCTGGCTTAGATGCCGTTGGCCTTATACAGCCATCTGACATGGATTGGAGACAACTGCATGAATGAAAGCATTCAGTCTGGCCATGGGAACGCACAATGGAGGAAGCCGGGAGATGGGTGGGACTCCTACGTGAGCATCCTGTTTATAGGAGTGAGTCCTTGGAGTAGGTGAACTCAGTTTAATGTGGGTCTAGTGTTCTCACACACACTGGATTTGCTGTATTCCAAATTTAGGAACCGCAACCCACCTACACTGGATATATTTTAAGATGAGATGATGTTAGTCATGGTGACCATCCTATAATCTACAGGTGAAGCATTAAGATGTGCATTTCAAAATAATACAAAGACTTTGCAAGGTGAGTGAGTTTGTGTGAAATAGTCATAGGCTATTCCAAGAGGTACTACACGTAGGAGAAAGTGCATGACAGAGTGTGTATGTGATAGCTTCCTTCCTTTTCTTCAACCTGAGGAAAATGCCGCTTCCTCTCCATGGTGGGCTGTAACACCACATGTGCACAAAATTCCAGGTGGGAATAACTGTTTTCATTGTGGAATAATCTATTGATTATTTTTCTAATTTAGAAAATACCACAGAACGGGAAATGCAAAGGATAGTTTCTCATAACGTGAAGAGACATTTTAAAATTACCAATCAACCTGGCGATATCAAATTTAGCTGGCTTAAATACATATTTTTAAACCAGTTAAGTCCACTTCAAAATAGTTTCTACTAAACATAAAATGTATCAAAATCAGAATAAAAGTACCCAAACCCAAATTATATTTGGGAAAACAGTTTAAGGTGAAACCAAATTATCTTTAGCATAGCCAAGATAAAAAGCAAGTTTAACACTTTTTTCTTGTTGGTTTAGCATAGTTTAAACCCACTGAAAAACACAATGCTTGGCTTAAACTAGTTTAAAACATGTTTTAAGTGTTAGAAATTAGTTCAAGCCTACCGACTGTACTAATAAAGTTGGACATCTGGGTCAGTCACGTAACTACGGCTGCCAGTAATGTAGTGGTGTCCAAAGTATTCCAGAAAGAGCCGAGAGAGAGCAGGTTTTCTTTGCATCCACTGGCTCCAGTAGGTGATTTCACTGATGAACTCATCCCACCTGCTCAATGTGATGTTAATCAGTAAATATCTGACAAAGTTGCCACTAAGATGCCCTGCAGATCATGTTATCCATGTAAACTCAGCCATTTTGGATCAACAGGCCAACCATGCTCCATCTATCTCTATCATTTTATAGACTGCTGTGCTTCTTTATTAAAGATCTTCTCATAACAAGGCCACATCCCTGGTTAATCATCGTGCCCTGATAAAGCCAGCCTGACATCAGCACACCTCAGTACAGGACCGGGCACAGCGTTCCGTAGGGCATCACTGACCCACATAAGTCGCAGCAGAACATGAGCATGCGCTGACACACACTTGTTTGTTCTATAGGTTATGATAAATTACTTCACGGATTCTCACCAAATTTGCACCACAGATAGATATTAGGACATGGACGACTCCACTGAATTTTGGAGGTGATCCGGATCTGGATTGGTGGACCTCATTAATTTCTGTTTGCTCTTGTTACACATCATTTTTGGACATCTATGAATTGATTTCTTTGTATGTGTGGATTACTGAAATCTAGTGAAAATTCATGTCAATAGCACCTATAGATATATATTTACTGAGAAAAATGGTGATGTGTTCAATACTTATTTTACCTGCTCAGTGTGTGTGTGTGTGTTACCCACACACACACACACACACACACACACACACACACACGTAATCAAGCTCTAGCCACAAAGAGCGTGCCATTAAACTTTCGACAGATGGATTATCAAAGCAATCTTACAAATGTGGAAATAGATGTTAAGAAACAACTGTTGGTGACACATAAATAGCTGCACTGTGCTGTCAGCCAGCATTGTGTGTGTGCCACCAAAAGAGGAATTAAGATGTGCATAAATGGTGCATAAATCGCTACGGCTCATTTGCTTCTCTCTGCTTTTTTTTTCTTGGTGGATAATTTGAGGTGATTGCTCAGATATAACATGACAGGCAATTCTCTAATCAGGCAGTGGCTTCTCGAGACGGCACAACGCCATTGCAGGTGACAGACCGGCATGCAGTGCTCATTGTAAGTGGTCTCTCTGCATTTTATCAATTTCCAAATTAATCAATCAATTTTATTTATATAGCGCCAAATCACAACAAACAGTTGCCCCAAGGCGCTTTATATTGTAAGGCAAGGCCATACAATAATTACGGAAAAACCCCAATGGTCAAAACGACCCCCTGTGAGCAAGCACTTGGCGACAGTGGGAAGGAAAAACTCCCTTTTAACAGGAAGAAACCTCCAGCAGAACCAGGCTCAGGGAAGGGCAGTGTTCTGCTGGGACTGGTTGGGGCTGAGGGAGAGAACCAGGAAAAAGACATGCTGTGGAGGGGAGCAGAGATCAATCACTAATGATTAAATGCAGAGTGGTGCATACAGAGCAAAAAGAGAAAGAAACACTCAGTGCATCATGGGAACCCCCCAGCAGTCTAAGTCTATAGCAGCATAACTAAGGGATGGTTCAGGGTCACCTGATCCAGCCCTAACTATAAGCTTTAGCAAAAAGGAAAGTTTTAAGCCTAATCTTAAAATAGAGAGGGTGTCTGTCTCCCTGATCCGAATTGGGAGCTGGTTCCACAGGAGAGGAGCCTGTGGAACCACATTTATCCTCACATTACATTTACCACTCTGCACCTTTCAGAATGATGCTTGTAAACATGGCACTGAAAAACACAATACACAGTGCAGGTATTCAGGAAGGCCTTGAGGCTACTTTTATTTGGCATATAGAGGGTTTTCATGTGACGTATTGGTCACGTCATTTTGTGTCCCGCGGCCATTCTGGATTACGACGCGGTGGTCACTGTGATAAGCTACGTGCATTTTGCTAACAATTGCAGAAACTTCAACGTCGGTGTGAAGAAGCCTCACGGCACCGTGGCGCTGAGAGAGATCCGCCGCTAACAGAAATCCACTGTTACCAGAATTTTATCTTATTTTATTTGGCAATAAAATTATATAAGAATACATAAAAATACCATTGAGGATAACACTTCCAATATGGATGCTTATTTACATTGTGGTCCTCGAGCACCGAGCTGCTGAGCCATAAGCTGCCCTTCTAGTGCCTGGTGAGAGAAATCAGTCAGGACTTCAAGCCGACCTCCACTTTCAGAGCTCCGCTGTGATGCTCTGCAGGAGGCCGGCGAGGCTGACCTGGTCAGCAGCTTCCTAGTTCACAATATTGCACTGTGACACTGTCGGCCATTTCGTTACATCATCACTAAATTCACTATCTGGTATAAGATACGGATCCACTGAACCAACTGCTACACATCTATCACGATAAATAGTTTTATCTCGAGGATTTAAAGCATCGTAATAACCGGACATTCTCTCCATTTTTCTATCATGCGTCAGCCTGCTTGTAATCCAGAATGGAGACGCCAACTGTCCTGCAGTAAATCGGTCACGTGATTGAAAACCATATATATATATATATATATATATATATATATATATATATACACTTTCGGAAAGGTGTGATCTTTCACGCCACACATATCTTAGAATTTCCTATACATGGGTCTACAGAGACAGAAGTGACTCTCCCCTCTGCAGCTGAGGAGGTGTTGAGGTGTGAAATCGTTTAAACTGTCCTTTACTTTGTCAAAAAGTGATAATAATACAGGCCACGTGTCTGCACAGGAAACAAGAGCAATTTCTGACATCTGCCAATCCAGATCTGGATCTCCTCTAAAATTCAATGGAGTCTTCCATGTCCTAATCTGTGGTGAAACTTTGGTGAAAACCCATGAAGTAGTTTTGACGTAATCCTTCAAAGCCTATATAAAGTGCTTGATCGAGAGTCCGGATCCAGATCACCTCCAATATTTAGTAGAGTCTTCCATGGCCTAATATATATCTGTGGAGAAAATTTCATCAAAATCTGTTCAGTAGTTTTGATGGAATCTTGCTAAGAGACAGACAAATAAATAAAATGGCTACAATAAGTGAGAGCTTTATGCATTAGCACAGTGTGAAAAACCACAAGAAGCACCAAGACCTTCAAGACTTAAGCCTCTTTCACACCGGCCTGTTTCGAGTTGCGTCATGCAGCGCATGACGACGCCAAGTTGATGCAACCTAGTGCCGAGTTGATGCAGCCTAACGCCACAATACCGTGAGGGACACAAAGGGCGACGTGAAACGGACGCTAAAAATTAAACATGTTCAATTTTTTTCTGCGTTGAGCACAGGACGCAGAAAGGATGTAGTTTTCTCGCAAGTTGAGGCAATGTAACGGTACTTAATGTGACTGGATGCCACACCCATAAAACATAACGTTACCCGACGCCAATTTATGTTGCCCAACTATAAATCACGCAGGATTGTTGAACTTTTTATACCATTGCAGTAAAATGAATACTGCTCAAACAGCACATGTGAACAATTAAAAGAAAAAAAAAAATGCTCATTACAGCCTGCAGCTGCAGGCAGCTCCTGCACTCCCCTCCTCAAGTTGTCTCACGATTGTCTTAAATAAAGTCCATAAGTCCTGCTCACAGACAGATTGTCAGTGACAGGAGATATCCACATCCAGTATACTCCTCATGGAGGACATCTCCACGTCCACTCACGGACGAACTGCGCACAACTGATGCATATGCAGCTAATGCATAACTTGAAGCAGGCCTGGTGTGAAAGGGGCTTTAGACCTCTATTGTCAACATCACCAAAGATGTCTGTATATCGATCTCATGACTCCATAAGCTGTTCCCAGGCATCTCTTCAAACTCAAGCTGAGGGCCAAAGACATTACGTCATTGCAGAGATATGAGACTTACTCAACAAGTTTGGAACTTTCAGTGCATACAGATATACTAAGGTCCTGTTCAGACTGGGGTTGGCAATTTGGCTCAAGCCAAATTCAAGCCAGATTTCTAGCCAAATAACATTCAGACTGGTTTTTCCAAATCTGGCTCATCCTACACAAACTAAATTGGGCTAAAGCCGAAAGAGATGTGTCTGGATGTGTGTGTGTGTGTGTGTGGATCCAGACATGAAGTAGCAAGTGTGCAACACGTGAATGCACCTGGTGGATTTTCTTGACAACAGAAAGAAGGTTGTTCGCTGCCTTCGCAGTTGCAGCCACAGTGAACAACGCCACAATGGAGAGAACGCTGTGGGAACATGAACGTACTGAGGAAGTCTAACATCATGATCTCTGAGCTAACTGGATTCCAGCCACATTTGTATTTGTGTTCAGACCTCGGCCGATCCTGACCAAAACCGACTCAAGATTGCCAACCCCAGCCTCAACTGGATCTTACGATGGCCGAGTCCAACCCCAGTCAGTAAACCTTTTCTCGCCTTTTCTTCTGGTTTTTACAACCCTACCCCATCTATCTTACATGGACGTGATGTGCAGAGTTCGAGTCAAGTCTGAAAATTTTGTCTTATGGCCCAGTCACACAGCACACGATTTCTGAACAAAGGGAAAAAGTAAAAAAAAGTCACAATTCGTTGAGAAAACGTGGATGAAAGAGCTTTATCACCGAATAGCCTGCAAAGCAAGAGCGCAAAAGGGACGAAAGAGGAACTTAACAAAACCAAAGCTAATGATCTCGACACTTTAAATGAAACGCCCCTGGAGCCACTGCTGGAGCAGTGTGTGTCTGCATCTCTGAGTTCCAGGACTCTGCGCTGGGACGGAGCTCATAGCGCCTGAGTCCTGGAGAAACTGCAAACAGAAGCTGTGGAGATCTGTGCGCACATCGGTGGACCCACCTGCTCTGGTTCCTTGTCCAGAACAAAAGAGGGATCATCTCCATCATCATCAGAATCCACAATGTCTGACGACACACTGCGCGCTCCATCTTGCTCCAATTAAAAAAAACTAAACAAAAAACCTCTGGTGTGCCGTGGTCACTGCTGTATCACTGTATTATGTTACTAAGCTTATATATATATATGCGGCGGCACAGGAAAAACACCTCCGTGTTGATAACCATTTGTAAAATCCAGGCGGCTTTTGATGGCTTTCAGTGGAGTGAGTATCTGAGAAATTGTTTAACAGTTGGGCATGTTCCAACTTGTCCTTAAGGCTTCCAACAGAGGTGTTTTTCCTGTGGCGGAGCGTCGCGGCGGCTGCGAGCCGACGCTGCAATCCGTCCGCACGTCTTTCATTAAAAAAATCTCCTTTAACAGTGGAATATCCGGATAAAATGCTGAAACCGACTTCTTCTGAAACTTCTCTGTTCTCTCACGACGTCCTGGATCAATAGAGCCTGAAATGTGGAGGTTTTCAGCTTGAAACAGGCTGACGACGGTGCCTGGGAGCGCTGCGCGACGTCCCACTTCGTGGGAAGTCCTTAAAGCGACAGTATCACCTCAAAATCTCTCATCAGCTGTTAAAATTTTCACCGAAAATCAGCTTAATTTTTTGAACCGTGTCCACTTCGATGTGCCTCACAGTTTAGAAAAAATTTTGATCAAACAAAGCACCAGTCTCTCAGCAACTTCTCAGACAAAGGAATTCCGACGAGGGGCTGGATGACTCCTCCCACAAGGAGTGCTCACAGGCGAATGACGTCACCGACAGGCGTGGAAAAACTCACGCATGCGCACGAGGGTTCAAGCATGTCTGACGTAAAAACATATGAATGAAATCCATATAGTTTTTGAAAAAAATAAAAAGGACTGTTACTTTATTGACAGACCTCGTATAAGGTGCCTAAGCCTATTGAAGCTGACCCCCCCATCCAGATAAAAAAATCCAAGCAAACAGGTTGAGTTTGCCCTGTAATTTCCGACGGTACGTGAATGCAGCATCAGTCTCGGCGCTCACAAACCGGCTTCTGCACTGTGTGAAAGCATTCAGCCAGTCGAACAAAGTCAAACTAAACAATAATGTTACAAAAAATAAAACAATTAAAAACGTCAAGAACGACAGAAAAATGAAACACGGACAAATTGAGGTTTTTGTTGCCCTTCGTTCAAATTTTTCAACAGTTTAAAAATCCTGATGACATGCCAGCTGCAGGAACGAAGCTGGGCAAAGGTTAAATGATGCCAACGAAAGTCCAGATTTCTTGTTTCATCAGGGTTTCGTTGCCCTTCGTTAAGTGCCATGTGACTGGGCCATTACTTCCTCTTTTAATTAGTTTAATAATATGAAACGTTTCCTTGTGTTCTAGCATTTCAATTTACAGGTTTTTTTTCCAAGAAGCTAACATTTGGGAAGCTAACGTTAATACACACTTTTGTTTACATTTGTTGTTATATGTATTTGTTGTTATGTCCGTTATTGTAGGGTGAAGCAATGCTATTGTACTTTATATGCCAGTTACCGGCTTTGTTTAACCTTGCTGGCTAGCAAGGTACCGTTGGCTAATTAGCGGCTAAATTAACAGTAGCTCATCTAGCTATAGTTAGCTTACTTTTGTGATTTCCACTTTTATTTTACATGGTGTAGATTTGTAATGGTTCTTTAGTTTATGGGTTCTTTAATAGATATCAATAGATAGTTTGGGGTTTCCATTAGAAAGCATGCAAAGTATGGATTTTGTCTTCCTATAGTAAGCTAGCAGGGTGAACTTTAGATAGATACCTAAAACATATTACCTCATAGCTTCTGTTTCTATAATAAAATAACCATATTTATAGCTTAGCCTACTAGCTATAATTTAGTTTTAAAACAAGTCTACAAACTAGGTAGATGCATACTACAATCTTCTTCTGTATGAATATTTATGTTTCAGGAGCTAACCTATAATATTATGTAGTACCTATAATAGCCTATAATATTATGTAGTACCTATATTTCTTGTATATGGTGTTTGCTACCCTAATTGTGTAAATATTACTTATATACATGATGTCTATTTTTTTTTTGAGCCGCTTAGGTGGGTAGGGAGAGTTCCCATGGGATAAAAAAGTTTTTCAACCTACCATCCCTGGTTCTTAAGACCAGGCACCTAAGTGGCTTTACTCTTCTATTTTTTTTTAGATATGCTTTAGTATACACTTGTAGAGTTCTACCTTAGAATTGGAATGTATAATAGAAGATATACCTTACTGAATTTTCATATAACTTTACCTCATTTTCTGAACTCACTTCTTCCAGTTAAGGGTCATGGGGGGGGGGGACACTGACAGTCTGTCGTAGAGCCTATCAATCAATCAATCAATCAATTTTTTTTTTATATAGCGCCAAATCACAACAAACAGTTGCCCCAAGGCGCTTTATATTGTAAGGCAAGGCCATACAATAATGATGTAAACCCCAACGGTCAAACGACCCCCTGTGAGCAAGCACTTGGCTACAGTGGGAAGGAAAAACTCCCTTTTAACAGGAAGAAACCTCCAGCAGAACCAGGCTCAGGGAGGGGCAGTCTTCTGCTGGGACTGGTTGGGGCTGAGGGAGAGAACCAGGAAAAAGACATGCTGTGGAGGGGAGCAGAGATCGATCACTAATGATTAAATGCAGAGTGGTGCATACAGAGCAAAAGAGAAAGAAACAGTGCATCATGGGAACTCCCCAGCAGTCTACGTCTATAGCAGCATAACTAAGGGATGGTTCAGGGTCACCTGATCCAGCCCTAACTATAAGCTTTAGCAAAAAGGAAAGTTTTAAGCCTAATCTTAAAAGTAGAGAGGGTGTCTGTCTCCCTGATCTGAATTGGGAGCTGGTTCCACAGGAGAGGAGCCTGAAAGCTGAAGGCTCTGCCTCCCATTCTACTCTTACAAACCCTAGGAACTACAAGTAAGCCTGCAGTCTGAGAGCGAAGCGCTCTATTGGGGTGATATGGTACTACGAGGTCCCTAAGATAAGATGGGACCTGATTATTCAAAACCTTATAAGTAAGAAGAAGAATTTTAAATTCTATTCTAGAATTAACAGCCTAATGTAAAACAGTGCAAATCACATCATAGCAAAAGATCCACAGAGTGCACATTAAGGTAAAGTCACCTCAAAAGTGCTAATAAATGCAGCTAACATTAAATTCAGAATAACAATGTAGAGCCTATGTTGTTTGGACAAGTCCAGAAGCTGTTAACTGGATAACAGTAGATGAGTATTTACTTAATCATCCATGCCTCAGCTTGCTTTCATTATCCCCTTAATGATTAAAATAATTAATCATGATTAAACTATCATACCATCTTGACAAGATCATTTAAATGTGCTTGCTTAGGATTTTTATAACGGAACAGGTGGGGCTCACAGGTGCAGAATTTTAATTATTTGTAAATGTGAAGTCATTACAATAATATTTACCAGCAGTTCAGGAGAAGGTGGCACATGGCTTTATTGTGAGAATATTTCGTTTTGTGTTTTGTTTTGTTTTCCCTACTCAGAGAATACTGAGGACTGCTCCGATCCCTCGAGGAAAAGCAGTGTGACATTTTTCTTCGTGTTTGTGTCGATGGTCAGACTTGGAACATCCTTCAGCTTAAACAGCTCACCCAAAAGTGATGTTTGTTTTTCTTCTATTTTCTTCTTCTGCAGTGTTCTCAGATGGCAAACGGCAGCAAAGCAGAGAGAGAAAGATGTCTGTTCAGGCACAATATGTTGCCACGGCCCAGGTGACCGTGAATTGCCCCTCAATCACTTATGTGTGTCGCCGTGAAGGATGCAATCAGACGCAAGTACACACCTACACACTTTAACAACTCCTCACTCAGTGCAATGACACATCCTGAATCTAAATGAGGTCTCGGCTTGCAATATCATCCCCATCAAACCATTATTACTTTTACCCCTGGGGAGAAAGGAACTAAACAGCCCTCTGCTATTGAAGGCACTGTGCAAATCCAGTTAATGGGTCAACGCGTTACCATTAACTCCCTGCAGGGGCAGTACAGGGTTCATTACAGTTGGTGGATGACCTGAAAGAAGACTTGGAATGTGTTCCATAAAGCTGAGTTTTCGAGGACTGGAATTTGACCTACTTGCATACTCAGCTCCTCTTTGACAATTTGAGTTTTGAAAAAGACATAATGCACAATAGCTGCAACTCAATCATCTCCCCCCCCCCCCCCCCCATTTAAAGTGGATATGACACCTAAAAAATTAGGTAAAACTGATATAAATATCAAAATATACATACAGTATAGTAAGCTGAAAGTGGTTTTAATCATTATCACTGAGAAATAAAGTTTCTCAAAAGTGTGTTTCTTGGAAAGCGCACTGGCAGCGTTCCATCAGCGGTCACGTGATGCCGTGACATCACAACGTGTAGACTCCCGTCTTTGTCTGTTAGATTGACAACAGGAACAGATAGACCTCAGCATGGACAGTGACGAGATCGAGAACTTTTCTGACTCCTCTTCAAGTGTGGATTATTTCTGTGAGGAAATCGAGACTGACTCGGATCCTGAGGATGTCGCAGCAGTGATTAGACCCTACAGACTGGAGCCGTATCTTTCAGACGAACATTCAAACTGGGAGCATTCTCGCAGCAAAAATAATGCCGATGGTGTTTATGGCAAAGCCGAAGCAGAGGCAAGAGACGTGCCAATTCCGATGGATTTTGAAAGGCTGCAGGATATGGAATGGTACGGGAGGCTTTGATTTTTGTTGCTGCTATTTATAAAACTATAATTATTGCATTTTCGATTCTAGCGTCTGTTTATTGCCTTTGTTATTGTTCCGGAGCCGTGATAGTGTAGCTACTACTTGCGGACCACCGTCATTACCTTCGGGTTTTTGACATTTTCGAGTGCCTGGCGTTGCATTCATCTGTGTTTAGTTACGTTATTTTCCACAAAAGAATAGGAAATAAACGGCGAAAGTTTCGAAAAAGATCACCGAAAACAACAGTGAACATGCTGCCGCCGTGTTTACTACGTATTGCACTGATATTTTTACAAGTTCCTTGACCATTTCAAGATTATTGTGAACATATTATTTGGGGTTGACATTTTATGTGTTCCTGTGAGCGGTGCGAGAACATGGAGACGGTAGAGGAATGTATCTCCTGTCGGGAGCAAATGCGGGTGTGCAAGCGGAGGCAGCGGCAGCCTGACATTTCGTGCATCACACAACACCACGGCTTTCGATCAATCTGCCTGGACTTGAAAAGGCTAAAACTTTTTGCCCTTGTGTTTGTGCAATATGCTGCGACACACTGGTCAGGCATATCGACAAACAAGTCCCTGAGAGCTGTGTTTAATCAAAGTTTCTGCTGCTAAAAACAGTGTAAACAACGGCCGCCAGGTGCGCAAGCCAATACGGTCTACACGCAGTGATGTATTTCAGGTTTGGTGCTCAGCGGGAAGCTGGTCACAGGGCGTGCACATTTTTCAGTGGTGGGACATTCAAATGTTGTATATAACGGGAGAACCGCGTCCATTTTCCCAAAACGCTTAGGTTGACCGAAGTGTATAACCTTTGTTACATGTAATAAGACTATGTTGTCTTTAAGTGTTATATCCACTTTAATTTCATGTGTGACATCGGGCTAGCCTCATGAAAATGTATGTTTACAGCCAGACACATTCAAATATGCAGTCAGAACTCACAAGCCCCAACAAACGGAATAAGGCTACTGCAAAGAGAAAGGCGCCATCAAAAGTCCTATAAATCACATTGTACAACGATGCATCTTAAAAAAAACATAGAAGAAATAACATTTTTGAACTTCATCATCACCATTTTACTTCATGTCACCTGCTTCAATGTGAACATGCTTCATCATGTAACTCAGTCGATTGCAGCCAAAAATAGCCTCCCATGGATATGAAGACGACAAGGCCGAGAACTGTGTATCAGTGTTTTTAAAAAGGAGTGTTAGTGCCAGAGTGTGGAAAAGAAGATCCCCCCTCCCAGTGATTCCCTTGTTGAGCGGAGTGGTCGGATGCTGACGTACATAGACGTGCGCTCCCCAACTCGCCTCTTCCTCGGCCGGCTCCTGCTACCGTTATGTAATGTGTGTGTGTGTGTGTGTGGTTATGAAACCTTACAGTGGAAAACAAGAGCTCACTGATCAGCTAGCTCAGTGTCTCCACACTCTCACACCTACACAAAGCCTTGGGTATTATTCTCACCGCTCATTTCACCCTCTTGCTCATGAGTACAATATGCAAGTACGCATGAATGTGAGAGTGTGTTTATATGAGGATATTACAAACTAATTGAATGCTTCGGTGTAAATCTGGGTAGATTTACAAACCTGTGAAAGTGTGAAGAGCTCCTGCATGAATTATTTAGTATGTGTGTGAATTAAAAAAAAAAAAGACGTTGCCTGAGACCTACAGCACAGAATGGGGAAAATTAAATACAGCGATGCAGAATTAGATGCAGAGAAAGAAAAACGTGACTATGGAAGTATCACTTCAAGTAGATTTATGGGTGGGAAAAGCTGTAATGCTAGGTGTGCAAAACTCACTCAGCTATAAATCTCTGGAGGATGAGGAACAAATAAAATGCTCACCTCTGACCGAGACCTAAACGCTCATATGATGACCAAATTAAATTATGTGCATGTAGACAGAGAAATATGGCAGATATACCAGCAGCTCCCCAAGGTGAAGCGGTGGGTACAACTATGACAGGGGAGACAAGTACAACTTACGGAAAAATGTAGTGGTTAAAAATAAATAAATACATTCTTGGACTTATAGGGGTACGCACCCTCTAAAATGCATTGAGTAAATAGATAGATGAGTCCATCCAGCCCAGTTTAGGAATGCAAACAGACAAAGGATATAATTCTATAAATCACCAAATAGAATTTTATACACAGTAATGATTGATAAAGCAACTTGGCTTTGCCTATGTAACATATCAGAGACATGTCTGTCACCCGCTTGACAGATGGTGAATACAGGACTGACTGATGGATAAATGGATTAGGAGCAGGTGTGGCTGTCAGCTGGAGAAACAGAACCACCCCCCCCCCCCCCACCTCTGCACAGAAAATGTGCTAAATCAGAAAAATAAATGGGTATTTTCTGTTTGTTTTACATTTTAAAAGCCATGTCTTTCCACCTACAGAAAGGATTATGTATGATCTTAAATCCAAAAGAAAACGACAGCAAGGGAGATTGTTCAGATGGATGTAAGCAGTCAATGGGTTCAATGAGAGAGACAGAGAGACAGAGAGAGAGAGAGACAGAGAGAGAGAGAGAGAGAGAGAGAGAGAGAAGCCCAGCAGAAATTTACTAAAGCAGAAAAACAAACAATTATTATGTGATTACTTAACTAAAACTGAAGTAACATGACCACAAGTCCACACAACACAGTGGGAAGGATTATGTGTGAAGGAAGATGAAGCACTTCTTCCTTTTCTCTGTGGTTCTCTCTATTTGTGGTTTGAAGTTACATTTATCTTAAAATGCACTGATCTGTCAGTTTCTTCCATTTCGGTCTGGTGGCCACTAAAGCCACTACTGCTTTCTTAATTACTGCTAGAACAAATACGGCAGCACAGTCTCATTTGGGGGCGGGCGCTAAAGGGGTAAAATTTGACGCATATGATGTAGTTTCTCTACTTTCGGGGTACAAACCATGGCATTTTTAATGGGGTTTTGGGCAAATTACACACAAAGTGAAAACGCAAAGGAAAAGTGCCGATGCGGTGGAAAGTGGACATGTGGGCATTACAGCTTAGCCTACTAGCTATAATTTAGTTTTACAACAAGTCTACAGACTAGGTAGATGTATACTACAATCTTCTTCTGTATGAACACTTAGGTTTCAGGACCTAACTCCTATAATATTATGTAGTAACTATATTTCTTGTATATGTTGTTTACTGCCCTGATTGTGTAAATGTCACTTATATACATGCTGTCCATATTCTTGAACCACTTGGGTGGGTAGGGAGAGTTTCCATGGGTTACAAAAGCTTTTCAACCTATTATCCCTGGTTATCAAGACCAGGCACCTAAGTGGCTCCACTCTCTCTCTCTTTTTTTTTTTAAAGATATTTAGATGTACCGATGTATGAGGTCTGTGAGAAAAGTATCTGACCTTTTTATTTTATGCAAAAAATATATGAATTTGATTCATATGTTTTTACGTCAGCCAAGCTTGAACCTTCGTGCGCATGCGTGAGTTTTTCCATCATTCCGCCATTTCCTCGCAATGAAACAACGACGAGAGGGGTGGACCAGTGCTCACTCAAAGCCTGCCCACAGGCGAATGACGCAACCGACAGGCGTGGAAAAACACGTGCATGTGCACGAAGGTTCAAGCTTGGCTGACGTAAAAACATATGAATAAAATCCATATATTTTTTGTATAAAATAAAAAGGTCGGATACTTTTCTCACAGACCTCGTATACACTAGTAGAGTTCCACCTTAGATTTGGAATGTATAATAGAAGATATACCTTACCGAATTTTCACGTGTTTACAGTTTGTTTATGATCTGGAGCACAAACGTGTCGAGGCAATTTTGTAGGCAAGAGAACGGAGCTACTCTGGTTAGCTGTGTAGGCTAACACTTACCGACACAACGTCTCCCACCTCCTCGCCTTTTCTTCTCCACCAGGAACTGAAAAAATATATATATTTTTCGCAACTGCTTCAGTGGCTGCAGCCAAAACCAAAACCGTACACCATTTATCTGTGTGAAGTTATACTGTGTACATATTAAATGGAGGTCCCTGTAAGTGGTCAAATCCCGCAATATGACGGAGGGTTCAAACGAGACAACAGTCACCCATTACTTTGACAAACACCATGAAGATTTAGTTCAGCAAGATTCAGTCAGACAGAAAAGTTTTTCTTTACATTTATTGAGGAAAAAACAAACAAACAAACAAGTAAACACATTTCTACAAGAAAGTAGGACCAGGGAAAATATCCCAAATCAATATGTGTGTAATGGTTCCCAGAAGATAAACCCTGATATCCTGGATGGGCTGCTCACAGAAAAAGTGGGGCACCATGGCATAAGACAAAGACATTATGTGAAAGAACACACAGCAGCTTCACAGTTTGGACAAACTTACAGTAAGTCATGAAGCTGAATGTGCTCTGGGCATTCAGAGCATTTAGTGGAGGTAAAGAGGAATACCGAGAAGAAGACACCTGGTGTGACAGCAGCACTCCAAACCAGTGTTACAGTAAACAGGAATGAAAATGTTGTATTAGCAAAAACACTGAAATTAGGGAATAACTCTTGCGAACGTTAATGCTGGATCTTATGGTTGCAAATATCCGTTTTACTCACTTTGCGACTGTAAAATCCAGCATTAACGTGCACAAATCATCAGACACAAGGGGGTTATTCCCATTCTAATCGAATTCCATCTTTTGCACAGTTTAATTTGGTTTAATTTGCACCATTCAATTTGGTCGGCGAAGTTTACAGTAGCAACAACGTCTTCATGTCAAACTGGAAATCCTGTGAGCAGACGCACAGATTTCTCCATCTTGTCAACTGCATTGAGTAATTCCGTATCAGAATCCACATCAAAACTTTTGTACGATAGATTAAATTCACCCATTTTGGCATCGTCGCCGCTGCACTAGTTTCTCTCGCTCTCAGCTGACAGTGCCATTATTGATATCTGCGTAGAAATGAGTCAAGGCGTGCAGTAATACATCAAATGTAAAACGGTCGAATATTTTGCCAGGCGTCAACGTTATAGTTTATGGTCTGAAATCTCAAAAGATTAACCAATCAGATATGCGGAACAAGTATAATTGGAGAATGTTTCTTTAATGTCCCAGAGTTCTGTGTAATCCCAACTGAATAATATCGTGTCCTTTTCTGTTCAGAAAGATTTGTAAGACAACTGCTCAGGCATTTTCAAATGACAGGTTGGACTTTTGCTATTGAACAAATTGTTCAGGAAAGATTTCATTAAACACATTTGATCCTGGAGTATATCGTAAGTGGAAGTCAAATAAAAAATGTGCATGTAGAATTCATTCATAAGCATTATTACCATCTCTTGGCCTTCACTTTCACTGTATGCACTTCTTCAGGAAAAGACAGATTTCAGCATAAAATAACAGCAGCAATAATGGTACATGCCTCCTTAATACTCTGCTGTTTGCTGGGCAATGAGCCTTCTGATAGTTTGTAATGATACTCTGATAATATGATGCATATTTTACTTGCAAAAATGCCTTTTATCTGCTCCCATGGTCACTGTTTAAGAAATGACAATTTTGCAACCTTTCCTGTGAAAATGCCCAATCAAAAATTCAATCAAATACTTAATTTCATACAAAACCCCTTTATACTGCTCCAGTGCATAATAACATGAAATGAAAATTTGCTTCAGTAGCTTTTATTACTGGCGTTTGGACTGAGTTTGTAGAAGAATTGTTACACCCCAAACGAGCAATATTGTTCAAGGAATTTAATCCACATTAAATATTTATTTACTTGACGATACTGCATGTGAAAAGGAGTTCATGCATATGATTAAACGGTTCATCAGTGTGGAGGGAGACAGTTGCATTATGACGTCAAATAATTACTTATCGAGAGGTCACAAAAGCGTGAGAAAGAAATGTGAGGCTCAGCTTTCCTACACAACGTAAAGCAAGTCTGCACACGTGTGAGTTACTGCTGTGTGATCGTAAACTGGCAGGAGGACCACAGTGCCCAGTTATGCAACGAGTCTCTCTCTGACACACGTGTGTGTGTGTGTGTGTGTGTATGTGCATGCAGAGAGGGCAGGGAAAGTCTCCAATGACCTGAAAATGATTCCGTTTTCCTACTCATCCCCCTCTATTACTCACTTCTTTAAGTGTATAACGTCAGACTTTAATATCACTCGCTGTCATCCCCACCATCCCGTGTCACATCCTCTGCATCTTCTCTCATCACCCATTTTTTTATTCCTTTCCTCTCCATGATTCTGCTTTGTATATAGATTTAAAGTCCCAATAGTTACACTTCATACCTGTTCATCAGACGTCCACTTTAAATAACATTTTATACAATTAAAATAGTCAAGTTCTCCAAACTTAATAGTCTTTATCTAGCTGTCTAGTCAATATACAAATAATTAATGTTTATGAGTTCAATGGTATGAATATTTCATGGAGGTGAAAGCTGGAACATACCATTCAACGAGGTGAAGCCGAGTGCACGTTATGATGATCACGTGCAAAGCATCTTGTCAGAATCTGACAGGCGCTTTACTGACTTTGCATCCAAAGAGCCTGTTGTCAGTTTTCTTTGTTTTTCATTTGGGGAAAATATAGATGTGGACTGTATATCGTCCAAAGTGGCATCACTCTTCAACCTGGATAGCTGTGTTGTTGAGAACAAGATCCTCACACTGAAAAATGACATTGACCTCAAATCCAGAGCAACGCCTGACATGAATGTCCAATTCTGGAATTTAATGCAGACAGAGAGCACCTGAGTGCCTGCTTACGGCTGCACTCAGCTTCTACTGTCTGGACTATGAGAGACCAGCTTCCTCCTCTCACTGCCAGAAGTCCCACTAAGGTAGGGAACACCTTGTCCAACTTGAGGCCAATCCTAGGCCTACTTGTGCTTAGTCTTTTCCATCATGCGCATTTACTTCAATAATGTATTATTATTGTTAAAACTTGTATCTTTTTACCAGAAAATTGTTATATTGGTGCACAATAAATTGTGGCCATGCTTTGACATTCGATCATGGCTTGGTAGACATGGCTTGGTAGATTTCGATACACTGTCCACTCTAAAAGTAGATCTTGGTTCAAACTAGGTTGGGCACCTTTGCTCTACAGCATTATAGGACTGGCAGGCTTGCCCATTCCAAGGTAAAAATATTTTATTAATAGTGCCAACAAAAAATACAGCCAAATAGTTATTATTTTGGATGTCAATAATCATATTAGTGCATCCACAGCACATTCATTCTGGTATTATCTCACACAAACAATCTTCTGTGGAGTAAATGTTATGTTTTATAGTGATTTGAAAGCTTGGTAATTGTCAGTATTATTTGATCTTGCTGGCAGTCACCTGACAATAGTGCTGCTGTTTGCATCAGTGCAGCCAGAGCTTTCACTAGAACGTGTCAGAAGTCAGAATCTGACATCTAATCCACAGATTCTGACTCATTAAAAAAGAAAGTTGGACATTAACTACCTCTAAATACGTTTTTATCATGAAATGCTCTCTCACTGTTTCCGCTGAAGTTTCACAATAGATATCTGTATTGTTAAAGCCAAAGTGACATAAAAAAAAACCTAAAAGATAAAACTCTGATTCCTAACATGGTCTGAATGATGGTTTATGTGTCAGCAAGTCTGCTTATGTGCAGCAAAAGATGGTTACTACCTGGCACCCCACAGGGGAAATCCTTTACAAGAGTGTCTGGATTTCAATTTGCAAGAAAAAAGGTGGACACGCATCCTGAGATTTGTCAGTGACGACGGGGGAGATTCTGACAAAAACATGCACATTAAATTTTGCTTCTACCCAAATATAGCTATTATTTGCACCCACACAGCTGGTGGTGTGGTTGGTGAAGCTGGAACTCAGCAATCCTAGTCTTGGGTATTATTTAATATGAAAAATACTTGTGCATTGTTCTGTAAAAAGTATTTTTGTTTTAACCACCAATGATCAACGTAAGAGTTACACCCATTATCCTAAAAGCTTTTTTACTTATCCCAGACAATCAGACAAGTGTTCATATTAAACCCCAATCATGGCCCGACTCTTTATTTACTCCCTTCCAAGGTAAGACATGTTTTGGGCTGCGTTTTTGGGTTCATACTGATTATACAGCTACACTTAGTTCTGTCAGTTCGCATCTGACCTCTCAGGTTAAAACACAAGATAAATCTGGACTCCCAATTAGTGTCCTGTTCAGGCCTCCTCAGCCTCTCCAACCCCAGGCTCCACCCACAGGCTTGCACATGCCAGACAGGCCCTGCAGCGTGTCCTCAGCACAGCCTGTGCCATCATGCCCAAGGATACGGTGTTGACAGCTACGGGTCAGTGCAGTCCAGGCACAGGGTGACACACACGCATGAATGATGCAGCAAACGCCTTCAGTATTACAGTTTTCTCACTAACACACAAGGACACGTAATCAGGCCTGCATAGGGGCAATGCACACACAAAGACACAAACACACTTTGCAACAAAGATGCAATTACAGCAAATCCAGGACAACTAATAATGTACAAAATTCTTGTCTCCATTCAAAAAGGAGACATGAGACTGACATCACATTCCAACTGCAAGTTCCATAAGTCTGCAAAAACCTGTCCATGATGGTTAAAAGCTCAAAACGTAGAGTGTGGAAGGGAAGCACCACATTCTACACCACACTAAATGACATGTTTCAGCGAGCATGACAAGTTCAATTAAAGTCACAACTTCAGCAGTCACAAGAGCACGTTCCTGTTTCAAAAGCCAGGGGCTGGTTTACACTTTGCATTTCCGCTGGCTCTGTAACGGCCCAGCCATCCATCCAGCCATAGTTCATGCTTTCTTTCATGACAACTGCATGCAAACCCTGCACTTCAACAAAGGAACAATCAGTAGTGCTGTGATGCAAAGCCTTTCTGACAATCATCCACAAATGGAAGAAGTATGGAAGTAAAGGTTCGCCACAGCTATCCCTCAGATCTGGATCTCCAGCTGGAAATGGAACAGTTGCTTTTGTGAATCACATGTGCACTCCATTCTTTATCAAGTTACAGTATGTGTCCTGTCTTTTACATTACTGAGAAAAACAAAAGCCTGACATCCCAAAAAGACAATCTGATTTCAGGAAAATTCACTGGAGAGATCAACCATGGGTCAAAGAAGAGCTGATTAAAATTTTGATACCGATCCAGATCATATCATGCTGATATGCACAATATTGCAATAGTTAATACAACCCCTGGCAAAAATTATGGAATCACCGGCCTCAGAGGATGTTCATTCAGTTGTTTAATTTTGTAGAAAAAAAGCAGATCACAGACATGACACAAAACTAAAGTCATTTCAAATGGCAACTTTCTGGCTTTAAGAAACACTATAAGAAATCAAGAAAAAAAGATTGTGGCAGTCAGTAACGGTTACTTTTTTAGACCAAGCAGAGGAAAAAAATATGGAATCACTCAATTCTGAGGAAAAAATTATGGACTCACCCTGTAAATTTTCATCCCCCAAATTAACACCTGCATCAAATCAGATCTGCTCATTGACATTGACCCTATGCCATGACATTGACCCTATGTCTTTTTGCAAGGAATGTTTTTGCAGTTTTTGCTCTATGGTAAGATGCATTATCATCTTGAAAAATGATTTCATCATCCCCAAACATCCTTTCAATTGTCCAAAATATCAACATAAACTTGCGCATTTATTGATGATGTAATGACAGCCATCTCCCCAGTGTCTTTACCTGACATGCAGCCCCATATCATCAATGACTGTGGAAATTTACATGTTCTCTTCATCATTCGTATTCTTTATAAATCTCATTGGAAAGGCACCAAACAAAAGTTCCAGCATCATCACCTTGCCCAATGCAGATTCGAGATTCATCACTGAATATGACTTTCATCCAGTCATCCACAGTCCACGATTGCTTTTCCTTAGCCCATTGTAACCTTGTTTTTTTTCTGTTTATGTGTTAATGATGCCTTTCGTTTAGCTTTTCTGTATGTAAATCCCATTTCCTTTAGGCGGTTTCTTACAGTTCGGTCACAGACGTTGACTCCAGTTTCCTCCCATTCGTTCCTCATTTGTTTTGTTGTACATTTTTCGATTTTTGAGACATATTGCTTTACGTTTTCTGTCTTGACGCTTTGATGTCTTCCTTGGTCTACCAGTATGTTTGCCTTTAACAACCTTCCCATGTTGTTTGTATTTGGTCCAGAGTTTAGACACAGCTGACTGTGAACAACCAACATCTTTTGCAACATTGCGTGATGATTTACTCTCTTTTAAGAGTTTGATAATCCTCTCCTTTGTTTCAATTGACATCTCTCGTGTTGGAGCCATGATTCATGTCAGTCCACTTGGTGCAACAGCTCTCCAAGGTGTGTTCACTCCTTTTTAGATGCAGACTAACGAGTAGATCTGATATGATGCAGGTGTTAGTTTTGGGGATGAAAATTTACAGGGTGATTCCATAATTTTTTCCTCAGAATTGAGTGATTCCATATTTTTTCCTCTGCTTGGTCTAAAAAAGGAACCGTTACTGACTGCCACAATTATTTTTCCTGATTTCTTATAGTGTTTCTTAAAGCCAGAAAGTTGCCATTTGAAATTACTTTAGTTTTGTGTCATGTCTGTGATCTGCTTTTTTTCTACAAAATTAAACAACTGAATGAACATCCTCCGAGGCCGGTGATTCCATAATTTTTGCCAGGGGTTGTATTATGCTATGAGATTTGTCCAAAATCCATGTAATTCGAATTCAAATGCTGGTTGAAATGAGGTTGACACGTAGTATCACTAAGATTCAGAAGAGACCCCAACGATTTGCAGTGCAAAAATGTAAGGATGGGGGGGGGGCATTACTTGTATGTTTAAAGCATGAGTTGCATGACTAGTTGGTGAGCCAGTGATCTGGTGGAAAGAGGCGGGGAGCCAAGCAGCCGTGGTACAGTCACTCTCTATTGGCTGTGCAACACGGCATCCAATTTTCACTTTGGGCATGGGAAAAAATTAATCCAACACACCAAAAAGAGTTGCTTGCATGATGTACCGTGGCAAACATGGTAATATAGCAATTACGTAGACATTCCTTAGCCCTCGTTCTGTCAAGTACGAGGCTAGAAATATACACTGACAGGCAGGTGGTTAACTTCAAAGAGTTTTAATTATTTGATGACCAAGTATGCAGTAAAATAAGTATACAGTACAACTGAAAAATATGAATTGCAATGTTTTTGTAAATATTATTTATGACATGCCACCCCTAGATGTGTATTATTTAACTTTTCCCAATGGTCTAGTATTACAAAAAGCAAACGAAAACCACAATATATTGTAAACTGCAATACTTGTAGAACTGTATTTCTTATGAATTGAACTGGCACCCAAGTACCATGATAGATATCGATATCGGGAGGTAAGTGTATCGTCCCAGCACTAGCTAACAGGTTGAAAACTGTGAACATTCTGGGCTTCTTCTATGGTGCGATTTCTGACAGGGCATGTCACTGCTTGCAGTAGCGATGTGGAAATCGGGAGGCTGGCAGACAATCAACTGCCAGCCTCCCAAATTGCTGTAATGCACGTTGGTCTTCAAAGTAATTATGGGACTAATTGTTAATGTTTTTATAATGTCTCACATTCATTTCTACATCATTTTATTTTGGCAAAACACACCACTAACTGCACCTGAAGTCCATTCAGGACAGAAAGACAAAGGACTCTTGGAACTCGGCGGTGGTACTGTCCCTTCTGTTCCCTTCTTCTTAACTCTTGTACCTGCATTCAGATCATGGCTATTTCTGAAATGGGATTTGTCTTATTTGGGCAGCACGGTGGATTAGTGGTTAGCACTGTTGCCTCACAGCGAGAAGGTCATAAGTTCGATTCCCACCTGTGGCCTTTCTGTGTGGAGTTTGCGTGTTCTCCCCATGTTTACGTGGGTTCTCTCCGGCTTTCTCCCACATCCAAAGACATGTAGGTTAGGTGGATTGGAAACTTTAAATTGTCCGTAGGTGTGAATGTGTTTGTTTGTCTGTATGTGGCCCTGCAACAGAATGCCGTCCCGTCCAAGGTGTACCCCGCCTCGCACCTTGTGACTGCTGGGATAGACTCCAGCCCCCCGTGACCCTTGATTGGACTAAGCGGTTGAAGATGAGTGTATTATTTGTCTGATTTCTAAACACTCAGTATTTATATACAAAATGTTGGGCGTGATGAATGATCTTCCTGATGTTCGGCCAGCTCCCGAGCTTGCCGTCTGTTGTGCAGTTAATCAAGACCTATGATGACTACGCTGTTGCAGCCTCTCAAATCGAGCAAGACGCTTCTCATACACACCAGTTGCTCATCAGCAGTGTCACTTCAGCCTCCGCTTTCTGTCGCTCAGCAGTTGTTAATGCTCCAGCAGCCTGTCTCTGCAGCACTCTGCAGAGCCTAGATAAAGTGCAAGGCCTTATACTGTATGGGGGACATATAGATTGTCAGAGCAAGAAACAAAAAGGAGCGAGGAAGGTATTGTCATCTTAAGCACCAGTACAATAACCCCCTCCCAGACACAAAGGTTTAGGCTTACCCGCCTCACATTCAGCTCCCCTGGGAAGTGCATCAAGGGAGGGCGAAATGTGAGAGTCAGGGATGAGGGGAGAGCTGTAATAAAAAAGCAGGCTGACAACACCTCTTTCTGATCCTGACTTTAAAAGGCGGGATGAGAACACTAACTGGTAAACCAGGGGGGAAGATTTGAAGACATGCAAAAAGGTTGCAGCTTATTGTGATAGTGTGCGCATGCCTGTGCACGTGCATGAATGCACACACGTCTTCCAGTCTGAGTTTATTATCTTACAAGAACTCCTGCCTGTTTGTCGCCCTGGGCTTCCCTGTTCATTTGTACCGCTGTATTAATAATAACTGTTGCTAATGGAAATGTTGCCAGGTCATTTTCCATTTACACCGTCTCTTTCTCCATCTCTCCTCCTCATTTTCGCTGGCTTTTCAAAAGGCCCCCCAGCCTCGCTCCCCCAACAATACTCCTTTAAGTCAATCACTGTATCATAGATATTTTCACAAATCAGGCTTCAACAGTCCAATTAATGTACAGCCATTAGTTGGAGGTAGTTTAAAGGTCACAGGAGTGTAAAAGTGATAAGGATAATGAGTCCTTGTCAAGACTGGCTAGGGTGTGATTTATGACATTTACTGATTTCCTGATCCATGAGGTGTTTTTTTGTTTTTTTCTGCAAATTAAAAACGACAGTATTCTTATTTTAGAACACTGACTTTCAAAGACAAACTTGGGGAGGAGAAACATTTGTAACAGGAACTCATTTGGCAACTTGGTATTTCCATACATAGGCCTATTATGGGTACTCGATTAAGGTCGTATTTGGCCAATATTCTGATTACAAGTGCTTTCCGCCATTACGCATTAACCTCAGAAACTTTGTGCATTTACTAAACTTAAGAAAAAAAAAAATCAATAACTTGTCTTTATAACAAGTAGCTTTTATTGAACTATTAATATAATTCAACTGAAATCAAATTTTAAAAAATGCAAAAAAAGATGAATAAATATACAAATATATATGCATTTTAAAGTGCAGCCTCTTTTACTTTTTCACTAAATTGGCAAAACTGGTGTTGAAATCTACAGCTAATTGTATTGCTGGTATTTTGTGGGGTTTCCATGGCAAATATAGGCACTTGATTCCATGTGATCTTGCAGACGATGTTAAGAAGGAAGTGCATGCACAAGGTTTAAAGTTCGTGCTGCAGTTGTTGAAAACTGACAACCTTTAATTTCCAAGTTACAACTAGGAAATATTTATACTGCTATGATAGTCTCCCAACTGACTCATTCTAGCTGACAAGTAAAGTGTCTGTCCAGCAGATAGCCAGCAAAACCTTTATGTGAAATATGTCTCAATTTTATCTGCAGTTCTTCACATGGGATCCACGTGAGCAACATTTATTAGCTGTGTCCACTGTCTTTCTCTTTCCATTTTACATTTTTTTTTTGGCATGTGCAGTCACAATTTGAAAGTCCACCATGTTTCTTTGTAATGCTCATACTAACATATTTAGCATACTACTGCTATTTGTGTCACAGTGTCCTGTCGATGTATTTTGAAATCACATTGATCAAAATCCAAAACTGTTACCATGCAAGGTGTATTTTGAGCATACTGGTGATGTAAGAGTGTGAATACTTCATTTGAATGTCAAGGAATACAGTTATAGTGGTGCAGAAGAAAGTATTTTTTTCATGACTTGAATCATAAAGAAAATCCATAGGAAATAGCTTTAAATGCACATTTTATGTAAAGGGGCCTTTACTTTTTTGTTTATTTGTTGTTGTTTTTTACCCACATTTACTGTGTGGTCATAGACCAGTGCACTTTCAGATGATTGTTTTATTCTCAACATTAGACAGGCAAATTCAGTTGAAGTGTTTAAATCTAGATTTTGAAGGTTATCCCTTTTCTTGTATTTATAATTGGTGAAAGGTTTTGTTAAAAGGTTTTATCCTCCCCGGGTGCCAGACTGTGGATACCCACTGCTCCTAGTGGTTGGATTGCGTCTAACTGTACATAGGATGGGTTAAATACAGAGGACAAATTTCATTGTATGTATGTATATGTACAATAACAATAAAAGGTTCAATTCTATTCTATTCTAAAGTTGTGGATTCATATTTTTGTTTTCTTGTCTGCTTACCTACCTTTTTTTTTTATTGTTTTTATTCCTTGTGTGTTCTGGTGTTTTAAATTATAAAGCACTTTGAATACTTGATTTGAACTTGCTTTACAAATAAATATAGTTTGATTTCATCAAACTGGCAGTACTGCCTTGTGGAGCAGACGTCACCGCGTAACAAACATGGCATAGCATTTGCTGTTGTTGGTCCTCATCAAGCTCCTTGAAACTAAAGTGTTTCCAAACAGCTGAATTAGTTTTTACCTTTCTTCTTCGCCAAAGGCTCAGTTTCTTCCATCTTGGCTGGAGCTGAACTAAACCTGCCACAGCCTGGCGGGGAGTGAGTTTGAGCTTTTAGTGAGGAGCAAAAGCCCAATGCGCTTTATTTATAAGGCGAGACAACACAAGAGCATCTTTGCCAGACACAATGCAGAAAAATAATTGTTTTATCTCAGCTGTCTTCTTGTCATAGTCACTACAAGCCAAAATTGTATCCGATGATGAAATTTGCCTACTTGTCCATCCTCAACACAAAACCACTTCTCGGTTTCATTTTTGCACTACATTTAAATTGTGTGGGTGCATGTCCACACAGTCCTGTCTTCTTTAGATTATATGTGTGTGGATATGTCAGTCACTCACAAAGAGTAACTCAAGTGTATAGTTTCCATCACATGCAGATGTCATTTTAACGCTGTCATTTTAATACCTTGCGCTCAGTGGGTGTGTTGGTTGAAAACTGAGGAAACATGCAGAGCTGTTGCATTCAGAAGGTGTGCCATATCGAATCAACGGCTAATTCATTCTTACCACAATGAAAACATCCACTGGAAAATATGTCTGAGCTTTAATCATTAGTTGTGCGATGAAAAGTTCCATTATGGGTCACAAATGAGTTATACATAATAGAAGCAAATTAGTTGCATTGTGTCATATGAAATGTTAAAACAGCAATCAGTTTAAAAGTAAGATTTTTAACAGCCATCTTACAAGTACCACAATTATGTGTCTGTGCTTATACAAACTAACATACTAAAATTTTTAAGCATGAGCAGCTTCTTTTAAATTTACGTAGCATTTGTTGCGGAATATGCACGATGGACTCAGTTTTCTTTGAATGCACGTACGGTGCCCCCAGAAAGTACTTACAGTGCTTCACTTTTTCCATATTTTGTTATATTGCAGCCTTATTTCAAAATGGATGAAATGCTTTTTTTCCCCCTCAAAATTCTACACACAATACCCCATAATGACAATTCAAGAAGACGTGAGACTATCATTGCTGCCAAAGGCACATCAACAAAGTAATGAGTAAAGGGTGTGAATATTTATGTACATGTGACCTCTTAGTTTTTTGTTTGTTTGTTTGTTTGTTTGAATAAATTTGCAAACATTATTTTTTAAAAAAAGATTTGTTTCTTATGTTACCACTATGGAGTGTTGGTAGCAGAATTTTGAGGGGAAAAATAAATTTAATTCATTTTGGAATAAGGCTGTAACTAGGGATAGACCGATTATTGGCTGGAAAGGTTATCTGTCATCGAGCCGGTCATTGTCCAATAATTGGTGTAACATAACAAAATGTGGAAAAAGTGAAGCACTGTAATTACTTTCTTAAACAATGTGTGTTTTCAGTGAATGAGATGAGATGAGATATACTTTATTGATCTCACAGTGGAGAAATTATGTTTACACTCCAGTTACCTCAGACAGCAATTAGTCCACAATTATTACTTGTTTACCGTAATAATGGCACACATCAGAATTAAAGACAGCACATACACATTTGACACTGTTTATGTGCACTAAGTTTGAAGAAGTCCGTTATCCGAATTAAGGCAAGTGGGTGAACGCCACGCAGCAACCCTGAGATGCACCACCGTCAGCTTGGGGGGAGGAACGGGGACCAGCTGCAGCTAAAACTGCACTGCATCCGCAGAAGGGGGAAGGAATGACGTGAGCAGAAGCCGGAGTGGGGGGTGTTTGATGGGGGTAGGAGGGGGGTGGGGGAGGCAATGGAGCATGCTTCAATCCTATGAAAACAGTTTATTGTCTTTGTGAGTTGAGATAAGAAACAGCCAAATGTTCCCCAGGCCGAAGACATTCCTCTGGAGGAAAACAGTCAGGCAATTTGACCTTCAGGCTTGATAAGCCTGTAGTGGTATGGTTTGAGCAGTGAAAAACACTTTTAACAGTTCCACTTGAACAACCAAATCCCAATTATGAATTAAGAATATTCCCAATTATGAATTAAGAATATTCACCGGCCTCCGAAATCTTCAACTTCAACTGCAAGGCACGCATCTGCTCCAAGATGTCATCCAATTTGCGTCTGAGTTCAAGAGTCATCGCAGTCTGAGAATGCACTGCCTTGCCAACCTCATTAATCACTCATACCGGGCGACGTCTGGAGAGGTGTTCCATTGGGAGGAGGCCCCGGGGAAGGCCCAGGACACGCTGGAGGGACTACATCTCTCGGCTGGCTTGGGAATGCCTTGGGGTTCCCCCGGAGGAGCTGGGGGAGGTGTGTGTGGATCGGGAATTCTGGGCGGCTTTGCTTGAGCTGCTGCCCCCACGACACGACTCCGGATAAAGCGGAAGAAAATGGATGGATAGCACTCCAATCCAATTCAATTCACTTTTTGCATAATCAGCTAAAAGAATGCATCTTAATGGTACAAAGTAATCCAAAGTTTGATGTATTTATTTGTAAATACTGGATATTAAAACAGCTTTTCATCATCTTTAGAAGCTTTTATGCACATTAAACACTTTGGCCAGGACTGGATTGCAGTCAGGTCACTGGATGGAAGCACTGGGCTTATCTTGTAATTATAGAAGTGAGCAAGTCCTGCAGGAAACAACTCCATACTGAGGCATGTTGTTTGTCTGATCATTCTTTGAATGCTTTATGTATCAGTGCCGCAAGGTAAAGGCCGCTGGTATTTTGAGTTGCAGGTTTTGCTGAGGATAAACTACAAGCATACGGATAACATCGTTATTTGTACTTAACCTTCAACGCCATTCATTAAGCTATGAAGGCCTCTCTTAGCTTAGCTTAGCTCAGCAACCGTCGGGGAGGCTGCACGGCTCCAAGCTCTCATTTTATATTAAATGCTGCTGTGCAGCTTCTCCTTGGACAGTGAAGAAGAGTTAGGTGGAAGACTAAAGAGTAATGACGCTGTGGTGTTTGAGACTACAGGAGAGCACCTGCAATAATAAAAAAGGTAAACAGCAATTTTTTATCATTTCCACTTCAGCTCCTCTCATCTTCCCCAACGGAAGAACAAAAATGGATGGTCGGCCATGTAACATCTGTTTTGTGGGAAGCAGGTGATTGTGGGTAATGGAGAAGAAAGTTGTCCATGAAGACAGCTGCTTCTGTCAGTTGTTCTTTAATCCCGCAGGAGGACAGGCTGCAAAGTAATCAGACCCCAGATCTGTGGTTAATGCCACAATCAGTCCAGTTCACAGCAGAGAGAAAGAAGCCAGATGGGAGGGGAGATTTTCACACAAGAATGAAGGGGCGTGCTCTGCTCCTGATGCACGGGGACAGGAGGAGCGAATGAATGAATGAATGAGATTCTGATGTTGTTGCACATTCCCCTGACCCCACGTGCCCCCCCCCCATTCCCGTCCCTTCCTTCTCAGTCCTCCTCCTTTCCTTTCCTTTTGTTTTGTTTAAAATTTAACAAAGTCTGGAACAATGGAGGGTTGAAGCGGGCATCCGGGGTGTTTTGGCTCAGCTTTATGTCACATGCAGGGGCCATGTGAACACAGTGGCACTGAGGGAGGCGAGAGAAGGGGTGTTGGGGTGGGAGTGCAGAGCGAGCCAAAAGGGATAGTGGAAGAAAAAAGAAGAAGAAAGAGGGGAAGTCTTTAAACAGAGGGACTGATAGGCAGTGAGAGCTACAAGAACTGCAGACGAGTACAGTGAGAGATAATAATAATAAAAAAACAGCTGTGCATAAGCAGGAACTACAAATAGAAAAAGACTGTCCAGAAGAAGAAGATGAGAAAAAAAAAAAAAAGAGACGACAGACAGCCAGGAAGGAACAACAACCACCTGCATGTTATCATGCAGGCCAAACACCTGAACCAGCTGATTTTACCATTTAAGCAGACAGGAGGAAATCAATTAAAATCGCATGCTGAGGTTGTCTTGTGGAAAATCTGCCACTCGTGACTGTCCAACAACACCACACACACACAGCTAGTGACCGAGGCTCACAGGATATTCAGAAAAGTTTCCAGGTCTCTATGCTAAGTGTTTAACTCTACAGTTGTAACTGTATTTATTCCAAGTTTCCAGTTTATTAGGAACATGTGTTCAATGTTAGTGTCATAAGTCAATGTAATTCACTGCTGTTTCAGCAAATGTTCAAAGTATCAGAAAACCTCACATTTTGCTTGTAGCAAAATATCACATCTTTGTTTGCAGATTCATAATCCATAAGAATCGACCTTGCCGAAGGTCACAGCGACTGGAGCTGACACATAGGCCTACCGGTATATATCTGGACAGGTCACCAGTATTTTACACAGCAATGCTCACTTACAGGAAATGTATCCACCTACATGGGGAAAACATGCAAACTCCTCAAGAGGTCACAGTAGAACCTGTGACCTTGCTTTGAAATGATGACTACAGCATGATGTTCATCTTGATGGAATTTCTGCTTTTATTCAGTTTGATTAAATGCTTCCACAGAGGCATAGTTCTGAAACTAAAAGGGGACAAAATAGGGTGCATACCTGCATCAAGGGTCAAACTGACCTTTTCTCTAACATTAAAGAATTGTTTAAATCCATCCCAAATCACATCATTTTCTGCTCCAGGTCAGATTCAATATTTTTTACTTCTGAACAACAATCCTATAAACAAACAAGCAAACAAAAAGAATTAGAACATGGGCATCAGCCGGTCAATACCAGACTAGACTAATGACCTGTGGTTACATTACATGGAGAATGTGCATGGTTGGTCTTAAATCTGGAACCTTCTGCTTTGAAAACAGGTCACGGACCACTTGGCCACCATACTGCCCGTCCAAAAATGCATCATGAAGAGAAAAAAAATAAAAAAAACACACACCTGTCACATTTATTTTTGAAACATGCAGCTATTGTTTCATGCAGCACAAAGCAAACTGAATTTAATCTGTGCAATATTTATTCATAATAAAGACACCACATTAGTGAGCAGAAGCTAATGGGCTAATTGATGTTACTGTATGAGACACAAACAACTTCAGTAAATTGCTTCTTGTCACCACTAAACAGATGAAAACATCAGATAATAGCATTAGCTTAGCCCTGCTGACCGGCCACTGCTGTTCTTGTTAGAGCCCGACCGATATTATCAGCTGATATAAGCCCTTTTCAAAGTACTCACTATCGGCCGAAATTTTGCTGATAGAACGCCGATAATTTCTCATAAACAGAACAGTTGCTGAAATAATGTTTGTGTCAGCAATGTAAAATGTCCTTGCATCATTTGTCCAGTAGATGGAGCTCTGACTCCATTCAACTGAGAGCTGCTTACACCCCTGCTTAAATGTGTTCATCCCCGGCCCCGGTAGTTCGCCATCACACTGCACTGATCAGCTGACAAAAGCATACAAGTAAGTTTATAAGGATCTATATCCTTATCCTGAACCTACGAGGTCTGTCAATAAAGTAACGGTCCTTTTTATTTTTTTCAAAAACTATATGGATTTCATTCATATGTTTTTACGTCAGACATGCTTGAACCCTCGTGCGCATGCGTGAGTTTTTCCACGCCTGTCGGTGACGTCATTCACCTGTGAGCACGCCTTGGGAAGGAGTGGTCCCGCCCCCTCATCGCATTTTCATTGTCTGGAAATGGCGGAATGAAAAGGACTTTTTTTCCATCAGAATTTTTTCAGAAGCTGTTAGAGACTGGCACCTAGAAACCATTCGAAAAATTTATCTGGCTCTCCACAATTTCACTTATACTTACTGGACTGGTAAGCATTGAAAGCCGAGATAGACATGTCCAAACTTGTCCTCTGACACGCCGAAACGGAGGTGTTCCTTTGTCTCGCTTCCAAAGCGAATCGGTCTTTACCCGCGAAGCCTCCGCACAGCTTCCATGACAAAATCTCTTGTTAAAAGTGAAATCTGCCGGAAAATGGCTGATGTCCAGCTCTTGTGATAACCAGAGAAAGAGCACACGACGGTCTCGTATCCACAGAGCCATCCGTTTAGAAATGGTCCAGCGGCTTGTGCCGCGTCGTCGCAGCTCGGAGCACGGCACGCCGAGCGTCCTTAAAGGGGTCGTTAACGCTGTAGTAACAGACCTTATTCTCTGTGAAGCCCGTAAAATTTTCACCGAAAGCCAGATAAATTTTTCGAATGGTTTCCAGGTGCCAGTCTCTAACAGCTTCTGAAAAAATTCTGATGGAAAAAAAAGTCCTTTTCATTCCGCCATTTCCAAACAATGAAAATCCAACGAGGGGGCGGGACCACTCCTTCCCAAGGCGTGCTCACAGGCGAATGACGTCACCGACAGGCGTGGAAAAACTCACGCATGCGCACGAGGGTTCAAGCATGTCTGACGTAATCCATATAGTTTTTGAAAAAAAAATAAAAAGGACCGTTATTGACAGACCTCGTATATCTAAGATGTAGCAACAAGAGGTACAAGATCAGATGTATTTCACAACTCTTTTTAAGGATATGTATTTGCTAATTTCACAAACGTTTAATACTTGATTGCATTTTTTAAACTTGAAAATTCTTCTCTGTTATAAAGTTAATCAATATGAGGACAAAGCTTCAGCTTTTAGCTCATACCTTTTTTGTTAAGGGTCCAAAAAAGAACATTTTATTTATAAAAAAAAAAAAAAAAAAAAAATATATATATATATATATATATATATATATATATATATATATATATATATATATATATATATATATATATATATATATATATATATATATATATATATATATATATATATATATATATATATATATATATATTGGCTGATTTATCGGCTATCTGCAAATCAGCCGATTTATTGATTATCGGCATTTTTTTTTCATCTAAATATCATTATCGGCATTGGCCTCAAAAAATCCATATCGGTCGGGCTCTAGCTCTTGTTGTCTCTCCCAGTCCACACCAAGTGTTGTATCGAATATTATGAAAGTTATATTCCTCTTTTTCTTCAAGAGGGTAGTTTTTGGCCGTATGATTTATTTAGGGTGACCATATTTTGATTACTGAAAACCAGAACACTCGGCCCAGCAATGAGATACTCAAAAATTATAATCGAATGCTGATCAATTTAATGGCCCAATGAAAAACAATGAAAACCAAGACATTGTCACCACTTTCTAAAAAACACCCCAGGACAAGACATGAAAACAGGACATGTCCTGGTAAAACAGGATGTTTGCTCACCCTAATTTATTCAATTTGCTTGTTCTCAAAGATAAATAAGATTTTTCTCAGTCAGAGATTCTTCTCATTATTTTACAGCAGCTGCCATCCAGCTTAATCATGCATTACTGCCACCTTCTGCTCCGTAGTGTGAATCATAGTACTTGACTCAGTACACAGGGGGAGTTTGTCGCACATATAGACTTTACTATCTTGTGGCCACAGATGGTAATGCAGTATTTTTTCCATATACAGTGAGGAAAATAAGTATTTGAACACCCTGCGATTTTGCAAGTTCTCCCACTTAGAAATCATGGAGGGGTCTGAAATTTCCATCATAGGTGCATGTCCACTGTGAGAGACATAATCTAAAAAAAAAAAAAAAAAAAAAAAAAAAAATCCTGAAATCACAAAGTATGATTTTTTTTTAAATAATTTATTTGTATGTTACTACTGCAAATAAGTATTTGAACACCTGTGAAAATCAATGTTAATATTTGGTACCCTTTGGTAGCCTTTATTTGCCATTACAGAGGTCAAATGTTTCCTGTAGTGTTTCACCAGGTTTGCACACACTGCAGCAGGGATTTTGGTCCACTCCTCCATACAGATCTTCTCTAGATCTTTCAGGTTTGGAGTTTCAGCTCCCTCCAAAGATTTTCTATTGAGTCCAGGTGTGGAGACTGACCAGGCCACTCCAGGACCTTGAAATCTTTGTGACTGTGGTCCCAGCTCTCTTCAGGTCATTGACCAGGTCCTCCTGTGTAGTTCTGAGCTTTCTCAGAATCATCCTTACCACACAAAGTGAGATCTTGCATGGAATCCCAGACCGAGGGAGATTGACAGTCATCTTGTGGTTCTTCCACTTTCTAATAAATAATCATAACAGTTGTTGTCTTCTACCAAGCTGCTTGCCTGTTGTCCTGTAGTCCATCCCAACCTTGTGCAGGTCTACAGTTTTGTCCCTGGTGTCCTTAGACAGCTCTTTGGTCTTGGCTATGGTGGACAGGTTGGAGTGTGTTTGATTGAGTGTGTGAACAGGTGTCTTTTATACAGGTAACAAGTACAAACAGGTGCAATTAATACAGGTAAAGAGTGCAGAATAAGAGGGCTTCTTAAAGAAAAATTAACAGGTCTGTGTGAGCAAGAATTCTTGCTGGTTGGTAGGTGTTCAAATACTTATTTGCAGCAGTAACATACAAATAAATTATTAAAAAAAAAAATCATACATTGTGATTTCTGCATTTTTTTTTTTTAGATTATGTCTCACAGTGGACATGCATCCCCCCCATGATTTCTAACTGGGACAACTTGCAAAACCGCAGGGTGTTCAAATACTAATTTTCCTCACTGTACAAACCACTCTGACATATAAGTTGCAGGACCTCCCAAAATAATTAAACAAAAAGAGCAAGTTAATAGTCCCCAAAACTGGGTACTTTATATAAATTATAACAAAAATATGCTGTAAATTTACTGACCACAACCAGAGATTCTTTCATGAAGGGAGTATGTATGTGAACAAAGTTGTTCCTGTACATGTAATGACTTGCTAATGTCCTTTGCTTTCGAAGCCTCTCTGTTAAAAGAAAAAGCAATGCAACAAGGAAGTCGCAGTCTTGTGTTACTTTTTTTTTTTTTTTTTTTGGTGAAAGATTAACTTTGATCTAGGCCATATCAACAAGACAGTCTTTTCCATTAAAGCAGAGTCTGTATTACATGCTAACCTCCACCAAAGCACATCTTATCTATCTTTGCTCAGGTGACACAATCAAGCATAGTTTGGTAACACACTGAATTCCTTTCTCACAAAACTACTCGAAAAGTACTAATCTACTTGGACTTTTGTCTCTATAGGGTAGAAAGATGCCTGCAGAAACAAAAAAAATTCAAGGTACAACTACTCCAAGCCAACCAACCTTGTAATGTTCAACCCAATGCACACCAAACTGTAGACCAATCTAACACCCCTGTCACAGCTTAATGATTTAGCCAGCATATGCCGACTGTATTACAAACACTGGCATACGCTGGCGTATGTCTAATAAGTTATGGGTAAGTTTTGTATACGTTAAGAGCACGTTGATATACGCAGTAAGACGGCGAGTATGTAGAAAAAGTTTGGGCATGCACAATATTTTCAATATACGAGGTCTATTAGAAAAGTACCCGACCTTATTATTTTTTTCAAAAACCATATGGATTTGAATCACGTGTGATTGCGTCAGACAAGCTTTAACCCTCGTGCGCAAGTGCGAGTTTTTCCACGCCTGTCGGTTGCGTCATTCGCCTGTGAGCAGGCTTTGAGTTAGGAGTGGTCCACCCCCTTGGCAGATTTTCATTGTCAAGAAATGGCGGAATGATTTGGGCTTTTTTTCCATCAGAATTTTTTCAGAAACTGTTAGAGACTGGCAGCTGGAAACCATTAGAAAAATGTATCTGGCTTTCGGTGAAAATGTTACGGGCTTGGTAGAGAATAACGAGTGTCGCTTTAAGGACGGCCCCCAGCGGCTGTGGGTGCGCAGCGCTCCGAAGCCACCATCGACAGGCTGAACGACCATTTCATTTCTAAACGGATGGCTGTCTGGATCCGTGACCATCGTGTGCCATTTCTCTGGTTATCACAAGAGCTGGACATCAACCATTTTCTGGCAGATTTCACTTTCAACAAGGGATTTTGTCATGGACAGCCGAGCGGAGGCTTCGCGCGTCATGATGGATTCTATACTGGAGCGAGACAAAACCACCACCGTTTTGGTCTCACAGGACGGCTTTGAGATGGCGTTCAGACAGCTGTCGGTGGTTTTTCCATCGAGTGATTATCCGAGAAATTGTGGATGTGCCTGGACATGCCAGAACATGTCCCGTGAGGCTTCATCACGGCGTTGCTGTGCGCCATGCGGCTCCTCCGCACGTCTGTCTCAATGTGTCGAAAAAGTGCTGATGTCCACGTCTTTTCACAATTCCTGTGCTAGTCAGACGACGTCCCGGATAAAACACAGTGTCCAGTTTGGAATGAATGGCATATTCCACTGTTACAGGAGTTTTTGTCATGGAAAGAGGAGCGGAGGCTTCGCGCGTCGCGGCGGTGCCGCATGGCGCACAGCAACGCCGTGATGAAGCCTCACGGGACATGTTCTGGCATGTCCAGGCACATCCACAATTTCTCGGATAATCACTCGATGGAAAAACCACCGACAGCTGTCTGAAAGCCTTCTCAAAGGCGTCCTGTGAGACCAAAACGGAGGTGGTTTTGTCTCGCTCCAGTATCGAATCCATCGTGACGCGCGAAGCCTCCACTCGGCTTTCCATGACAAAATCTCTTGTTAAAAGTGAAATCTGCCGGAAAATGGTTGATGTCCAGCTCTTGTGATAACCAGAGAAATGGCACACGATGATCACGGATCCAGACAGCCATCCGTTTAGAAATGAAATGGTCATTCAGCCTGTCGATGGCGGCTTCGGAGCGCAGCGCACCCCACAGCCGCTGGGGGCCGTCCTTAAAGTGATAGTAACACTCCTTATTCTCTACCAAGCCCGTAACATTTTTACTGAAAGCCAGATAAATTTTTCTAATGGTTTCCAGCTGCCAGCCTCTAACAGTTTCTGAAAAAAGTCTGATGGAAAAAAAAGCCCAAATCATTCCGCCATTTCCTGACAATGAAAATCTGCCGAGGGGATGGACCACTGCTCACTCAAAGCCTGCTCACAGGTGAATGACGCAACCGACAGGCGTGGAAAAACTCACGCATGCGCACGAGGGTTCAAGCTTGTCTGACGCAATCACACGTGATTCAAATCCATATGGTTTTTGAAAAAATAATAAGGTCAGATACTTTTCTAATAGACCTCGTATACCAGCGTATGAGTCATACGTCCCGCATACGTGGGCCACACACTGTTAAGTTATGTGATTGTTGACACGTTTCTTGTAAGTTACTCATAAGTCGAAATACATCCACTGATGCTGTCCATTGACTGGCTGAACAACTGAATGTTGCAGTCCTCACACAAACAGTTCAGACTGTTTCAAATATTAAAGCCATTCAAGCACGGAGTAAATATAAAGTCTTAATCTTACCTGTTCGTTTCAGTCAGATTCATCATCACAGCCTGACGAAAACTTATCCACATAAAGCGTCTCGATTTTGGAAAACGACATCTGAAAAAAACTTTAATTTCTTGTTGTGGTTGAAAAAACGTAGTATTTTAAAAGAAGTCTCACTGTGTTTTGTCTCTCAGCCTTGAACCAGAGAATGCAGTGCTTTGTGCCACAACAAGAAAATTAACTTATTTTAAAAGTTGAAAGGGTCACAGCACCTCATTCATTCACATTAGACATACAGTATACTGCAGTATGAAAGAGCCATGGTATCAAAACCACAAAAAGTTTCTGTTATACCGTCCCTATGGTATTAACAGGTTATGAGAATTCTTGACAGGCAGAGCAGAGACGGCCGCTGCCGCCCTTCCCCCTGGCACGCACCTCTGTCTCTGTTTACAAACAGGCAGCTAACGTTAGCTAGCTCTGCATCATGGCTGAAGGAGGCGAAGCCTGCACTGAACTTTTCCCTCTGTCTAAAAGGACCAAGTCAGCTTTTTCGTTTCATTTTCTGTGGAATAGCCCTTCAAGCCAAAAACGGTGGCAACAAAGCACCGTAGCTATGGCCTGTGTCAGACACGGAGTGATTCAAGATACACGCAAAGGATTACTTTGAAGGAGTAAACTTTATCCCATCTTTGAAAGCACTGAGAAGTACAAGCAGTGGACTCGAGTCGTGCTTGTGGTTGACCAAATTTCTCCCATAAACATGTCAAGAAGGACAAATACATCTATTCCAAGCACTTTGTTAGTGAAGCTGGGCCAATTATTGAGCATCCGGAGTTCCGGACCTTATTCCAGCCACGTTTCTCCCTAAGCAAGTAAGCCATTTTTCCCCACAGGACAGATGCTACATGTCTAAAAGAGTGACTATTATTTTGGTATTTTCTCTAAAGTTATCAGTGGTATAGTGCTCGTAGCGATAGACATCATATCAATGAGTGCGCCTGAATCACACACACTTCATATGAAAATATCCATAAAGTTAAAGCACATTTTAAAGCTATACATAATACAGTGAAACCGTGGTATTTTTGCCCACGGTTATCATACCGTCCAAATCTCATACCAGCCCATGCCAAATTCACGTCAACGTTTATCACAGGCATCAGTCGATTCTTCAGCAGTATGCACGTGATAAAAATAAATCTCATGATTCACCAAGACAAAAATAAAATTGAATTTTTAAAATATTTAATTACTCTGTTTGGCCTCTGTGTGGAGGGTAGAGGTTGTGCGACAGCAGACACGTGCTTGATGACATACTTGTCAATATTTACGTCCGCCTGTCAAACAAAAGGGTTCTGCCGGCGGTGGAAATGCAAACCAAGCCAGACTTAACCATTCTGACTCATACCATACTGTGCAGTACCGAACTGAACCGCTTGGTGGAAACGGAGCTGTCAGTATACGCTGGCTAAATCATTAACGTGTGACAGCTGCATTAACATATTCAACATATTTGACTCATTTTTCATATGTTGGCATACGATGGCTAAAACGTCAAAGTGTGCCAGGGCCCTAAGATTTGCTGAGTCCTGCTGACATTTTGCACCAACCATATCATGATACATCGTGATGCGCTGATACAACATAATGTTTTTGAAATGCTCAAAACAGTTTCTGCCATCTTGACATGTCATTGTCAATGTTGTGATGATGCATCGATACGCACTGCTGAAATTTTTGTGGTTTCACTACAGCATCCTGCTGAGTTACAAGTATTCTTGGCAATATGTCAGGAAGATAAACTGCTACAAACCAGCATAATGCTGTCACCAACGCAACATAAAGTCCAACAGGCACTGTCCAGAAACTGCCAGTACACAGTCAACACCAACAACAGAGGTTCTTCCTCTTCAGCAGGTGCAGCACTCATAATTCACAGTTGTGTCCACATTTCATATTGATGAAAATATGCAATGTGTCCTTGATTTATAGGAGATTTTGATACACTCTTCCCTATAATGCACCACCCATGGTTGCGTTGTCAACATACATGTTACATGTTTTAGAATACTGTACTGCTAGCATAATATACTTGTGTATTTTGGATTAGCGCCATGACAATTCGCTGTGACTCTATGCGAGGTTGTGGCAGCATCTTGGAACAGTACTGTGATGTAGTAATGGCACTGTCCCTTTTGTCATCACTATATGGTGGGCGGGGCACTATGTGAGCCAAACAGCCAAGGTTGGCTGAGCTTACATATCTTCACAATTTGTGAAAGCAGAAAACCCGCTGAACTGATGCCACCAATTTGCAATTACTACATCTGTACCAAGGGACTGAAATTGTAAGCCATAGTAACTGGAAAAACAGTGCAAAGTAACCTCTCTGGGGACTTGGTAAAACAAATTGGTATAAGCATCACTGAAGCCCTGGGATTTAAAAACCTCTCATCTAGGAATTGACACACTTCTGTCCTGTACACTATCAGGCAAGCATGCCATGTGCTCCCTAATCTGAATTTTAGGGCCTCTTTAATGCTGAGAGTTGCAGATGTTGTTTGGTATTAGGCTGTGCTGTTGGTGATCAAAGAAGTACAAAGAAAGCCCCTGCTGGCCTGCTTCTAAGCCTCTTCACGTATGATCAGGGCAGGGGCTCATGGACAGGCAGCCTACTTCATATAACACTGCTGAAGGGACGCCTTTTTACTAGGGATGTGAATCATACCACAACTCATGATTCAATTCGATTCCAATTCTTGGGGTGACGATTCGATTCAGAATAGATTTTTGATTCAAAGAGCTCTGAGAAATAGTTATATTACTTAAAAATGTTTATGTTTAAGAAAATGCAGCTTTACAAGGTTAATAAAGTGATTCTAGATGTAAATTTACTTATCTGCTTTGCTCGTTCGGAGTTGGCTGGCAGTTTAGCAAAGCATTGGTCAGTAGTCAGTAGATACTGCTGCTCCGCTCTTTTAGCTCCGGGTGATGGCGTAGCATGTGGGCTTGCGGATTTGAAGTGTTTCCGAAGTACTTGACTTTCATTTTGCAGATTTTGCACACTGCATAAGTCATGCCAAGCTCCTTCTTACGCAGCAAATAATAAAATCCAAAATGTGCCCAAACATTTGCCTTCAGCAAAGATGGTGCTGGCTGAATTAGCTCTTCACCCACCATGCTAAGCTACAGCCACTGAACTCTGCAGCTCACGAGTGTTTGAAGCACACCGGACCACCCCCCCTCGCGGGGAAGCTGTAGTACGGAAGCCGTTGCCTGACAAACAGTACACACAGCGAGTAAGCAAAAAAATGTTTAAAAAATGCTTTTTATAAATCGATTCTTGGACATTTTGGATCGATTCAGAATCGTAATAAATAAGAATCGCGATTCGGACGTGAATCGATTTTCTCCGACACCCCTACTTTTTACTATCCATTTGAACCTGACAAAGTCAGTTTCAAATCCTACTTCATGCATCCATGAGGGCCCGTGAAAGTCAGCATGGTGTTGTGAAAGTGTAGTGACACGGACCCACAACAGGGGGCGTAAATGAACGGCCAATAGATGAGCCAAAAAGTAACAATTTAATGTTGTGAAATGTGCACAACGAATATACAGACAATCTCAGAATATAATTACAGTCAATCCACAAAGGTGACGTGTGGGCAGGCTCGAGGATAGAAGACGTCTGTCCTGAGAAGAGCCGGAACCACATGATTTCCGCCGCCACAGAACCTGGTGAATACTGGAGCCGCCAAGTCCCGAATTCCCAGGTGATCACCGTCCCCGACTGTCGGATCTGGTACTGCTGGCGAGAACAAAGACAGTCAAGTGTGGGTGTGTGTACACCCCGTAACAACAACGGTGGGAATGCCACCTCCACCTCTCACTCAGAATGCTGATGTATTTACAGTAATCCCTCAGAGGAAAAGAGTGCCGTCCTGCACTCACTCAGCCTCCACAGGAAGAGGGACCGGTACTCCTGCAAACACTCACAATATACAGCTTAAGACAAACACAAATGGCTGATGATATTACCTCCAATGAAGTATGATATCTCGGTGATGAGGTGGAGATGACGTCTGGGTTTTATGGAGTGAGATGATGAAGAATGAGTGACAGCTGTCAGGAAGTAATGAGTAACAGCTGTCACTCCCGGCTGTGTCCGTGGCAGCAGCGCCCTCTCGTGCCTGAAGCCCGCACTTCAGGCAGGGCGCCCTCTGGTGGTGGGCCAGCAGTACCTCCTCTTCTGGCGGCCCACACAACACATGGGGTACACTATCTCTACTAGTATACCGGTTATACGCACATATATGTCTATATATTACTGTAATAAATTGTACTTGCGTATATGGTTCATTAAAGGGCTGACTGCTCATGGAAGGGAAAAACAACACATATACAAAGATTCTGTTCACATTTTTTTATTTTCGAAAATTAGGTTGTATGTGAGAAATCCCTTTTTCAGTAAAAATTGCTGAAAAGGAAATACGTGGTGTTCAACGGGGCACTGGCAGTAAAGCTCTAAAATAGTTCAAACTATTTTGACATTATTAAATTACTACTGGGTCCATTTGTGTACATGACATCAACAATTAAACAAAGTCAAGACTGATGCAACATTGATATACTGTTACTTACCCTGGTGGTGTTTCCATTACCATTGTTGGTATTGGAAAAAACAAAGAAACAAGCAAAAAAAAACATTGTTACCTGTGGTAATGTCTGTATATAAGGTACAACCCCTGGCAAAAATTATGGAATCACCGGCCTCGGAGGATGTTCATTCAGTTGTTTAATTTTGTAGAAATTTGTTGCCAGATCAGCTTTGCAGGTTGGAGCCTTGTCATGGACCATTTTCTTCAACTTCCACCAAAGATTTTCAATTGGATTAAGATCCGGACTATTTGCAGGCCATGACATTGACCCTATGTGTCTTTTTGCAAGGAATGTTTTCACAGTTTTGCTCTATGGCAAGATGCATTATCATTTTGAAAAATGATTTCATCATCCCCAAACATCCTTTCAATTGATGGGATAAGAAAAGTGTCCAGAAAATCAACATAAACTTGTGCATTTATTGATGATGTAATGACAGCCATCTCCCCAGTGCCTTTACCTGACATGCAGCCCCATATCATCAATGACTGTGGAAATTTACATGTTCTCTTCAGGCAGTCATCTTTATAAATCTCATTGGAACGGCACCAAACAAACGTTCCAGCATCATCACCTTGCCCAATGCAGATTCGAGATTCATCACTGAATATGACTTTCATCCAGTCATCCACAGTCCACGACTGCTTTTCCTTAGCCCATTGTAACCTTGTTTTTTTCTGTTCAGGTGTTAATGATGGCTTTTGTTTAGCTTTTCTGTATGTAAATCCCATTTCCTTTAGGCGGTTTCTTACAGTTTGGTCACAGACGTTGACTCCAGTTTCCTCCCATTCGTTCCTCATTTGTTTTGTTGTGCATTTTCGATTTTTGAGACATATTGCTTTAAGTTTTCTGTCTTGATGCTTTGATGTCTTCCTTGGTCTACCAGCATGTTTGCCTTTAACAACCTTCCCATGTTGTTTGTATTTGGTCCAGAGTTTAGACACAGCTGACTGTGAACAACCAACATCTTTTGCAACACTGCGTGATGATTTACCCTCTTTTAAGAGTTTGATAATCCTCTCCTGTAATGGACTGATATCACCTGACTCAACACGTCACTGATGTCAGGCCTCCAGCAAGGGCTTGGCTTCAATTTGGAGTCATTCAAATGCAGTGAGAGCAAAGAGCAAGCATATTGACTAGCATCAGCAAACAATGAAAAGTGTTTGTTGAGAAATTCAGCAAAACTGAACGAACTAGTAAAGGGGCGGTATGGGCAAACATCCATATCGTGATATGTTTAAATAGTTCTGTTTTTTGTTTTAACATTCAAACTGGGCCCTTAAAGTTTTTACTACTGTGCTGTAGCATGTTGGCACTGCCCCTGCTCGCCTTTTGTTCACCACTGGGGGCAGCACCACATACAGTAGCAAAGGACACAGTATAAAAGAAGCCCAAAGGAATACGGGAGGCGGTTTCTGGCAATTAGTACAGCATAAAAATGCTGAAAATCAACTGTGGTGTTTGAAATCTGATGTACCCATCAACTTGAATGGTCATTGACATCCAATTTATTATAGCTATACATAATCACAATATTTGCTATGTATTTGCTATAAAATCTGGCAGCATTAATTTGGGGGACATTCTGAAGGTGAGCCTGTTCTTTTCTATCATAATAGTAACACTTGTTCATTTTTGCAATAGTTACACTGTACAATGTAACAATATGTGATTATTATTACGTCCACCAAGGACGTAATAAAATCATCTGCGTTTATTTATTTATCTGACTCTTAGCAGGATTACATCAAAATTACTGCACAGATTTTGACAAAATTTTCACCACAGATAGATATTAGGCCATGGAAGACTCCACTTAATTTTGGAGGTGATCGGGATCGAGATTTTGGCTCAGGATTTCACTTTATAGGCTTTTAAGGATTATGTCAAAACTACTGAACAGATTTAGATAAAATTTTTACAACAGAGAGATATTAGGCCATGAAAGACTATTAAATTCAATCAAGATCCAGATTCTGGATCATTTCTTAAATTTTCCCTGTTTTGAGGATCATCTCAAATCTGCTTGACTCATCTTGCCGGTATTTGGTTAGACTCTTTCTCTCCGATTGTTCTGAGTTATTTTCATTAGTTACTTCATCCAAACCATCAACATGTTTATTAGACCCCATTCCTACCAGGCTGCTCAAGGAAGCCCTACCATTATTTAATGCTTCGATCTTAAATATGATCAATCTATCTTTGTTAGTTGGCTATGTACCACAGGCTTTTAAGGTGGCAGTAATTAAACCATTACTTAAAAAGCCATCACTTGACCCAGCTATCTTAGCTAATTATAGGCCAATCTCCAACCTTCCTTTTCTCTCAAAAATTCTTGAAAGGGTAGTTGTAAAACAGCTAACTGATCATCTGCAGAGGAATGGTCTATTTGAAGAGTTTCAGTCAGGTTTTAGAATTCATCATAGTACAGAAACAGCATTAGTGAAGGTTACAAATGATCTTCTTGTGGCCTCGGACAGTGGACTCATCTCTGTGCTTGTTCTGTTAGACCTCAGTGCTGCTTTTGATACTGTTGACCATAAAATTTTATTACAGAGATTAGAGCATGCCATAGGTATTAAAGGCACTGCGCTGCGGTGGTTTGAATCATATTTGTCTAATAGATTACAATTTGTTCATGTAAATGGGGAATCTTCTTCACAGACTAAAGTTAATTATGGAGTTCCACAAGGTTCTGTGCTAGGACCAATTTTATTCACTTTATACATGCTTCCCTTAGGCAGTATTATTAGACGGTATTGCTTAAATTTTCATTGTTACGCAGATGATACCCAGCTTTATCTATCCATGAAGCCAGAGGACACACACCAATTAGCTAAACTGCAGGATTGTCTTACAGACATAAAGACATGGATGACCTCTAATTTCCTGCTTTTAAACTCAGATAAAACTGAAGTTATTGTACTTGGCCCCACAAATCTTAGAAACATGGTGTCTAACCAGATCCTTACTCTGGATGGCATTACCCTGACCTCTAGTAATACTGTGAGAAATCTTGGAGTCATTTTTGATCAGGATATGTCATTCAAAGTGCATATTAAACAAATATGTAGGACTGCTTTTTTGCATTTACGCAATATCTCTAAAATCAGAAAGGTCTTGTCTCAGAGTGATGCTGAAAAACTAATTCATGCATTTATTTCCTCTAGGCTGGACTATTGTAATTCATTATTATCAGGTTGTCCTAAAAGTTCCCTAAAAAGCCTTCAGTTAATTCAAAATGCTGCAGCTAGAGTACTGAAGGGGACTAGAAGGAGAGAGCATATCTCACCCATATTGGCCTCTCTTCATTGGCTTCCTGTTAATTCTAGAATAGAATTTAAAATTCTTCTTCTTACTTATAAGGTTTTGAATAATCAGGTCCCATCTTATCTTAGGGACCTCGTAGTACCATATCACCCCAATAGAGCACTTCGCTCTCAGACTGCAGGCTTACTTGTAGTTCCTAGGGTTTGTAAGAGTAGAATGGGAGGCAGAGCCTTCAGCTTTCAGGCTCCTCTCCTGTGGAACCAGCTCCCAATTCAGATCAGGGAGACAGACACCCTCTCTACTTTTAAGATTAGGCTTAAAACTTTCCTTTTTGCTAAAGCTTATAGTTAGGGCTGGATCAGGTGACCCTGAACCATCCCTTAGTTATGCTGCTATAGACGTAGACTGCTGGGGGGTTCCCATGATGCACTGTTTCTTTCTCTTTTTGCTCTGTAAGCACCACTCTGCATTTAATCATTAGTGATCGATCTCTGCTCCCCTCCACAGCATGTCTTTTTCCTGGTTCTCTCCCTCAGCCCCAACCAGTCCCAGCAGAAGACTGCCCCTCCCTGAGCCTGGTTCTGCTGGAGGTTTCTTCCTGTTAAAAGGGAGTTTTTCCTTCCCACTGTACCCAAGTGCTTGCTCACAGGGGGTCGTTTTGACCGTTGGGGTTTTACATAATTATTGTATGGCCTTGCCTTACAATATAAAGCGCCTTGGGGCAACTGTTTGTTGTGATTTGGCGCTATATAAAAAAATTGATTGATTGATTGATCTTGACAAAAATTTTAATCACATGTGGCTATTGTATCACATGTGGAAGACCCTGTTAGTGTTGGATGCTGGGAGTGATCCGGATCAATATGTAGGTTCTGAAGCAGAAAGATACAACATCACGGTGTAAAACCAAGATCAGGAAGATACTATTTTGTTTCAGCTTGTGAATTAAATATCAGATTGCAACATCTTGATCAGTCGGACCATTATGGACCAGTATCCAATTATTGCACTGTGTTGTGGAATCCAGATCCAGGTAAAGACCGGGTCACGATGTGAATCGCATATTTTTATTTTGCGTCCTTGTCAACTCTTGGCGAATGTCAGAAATCTCAGATTGCCAATGTTATTATTTCTGCCTGGTGTTGTTTTAAGCATAAACACTTGCAATCACAGGCGGCGGTACTGCACCTTGTCAGATTCCGAGGTGAAGCAGTTTAGCCTCTTTTTTTTTTTTTTTTTTTTTAATCGCAGTTAACAGTTAATACCTGTTATTTGTAGCTAAAGCTGGAGCTCTGTGTGGGGTTGCTTTGAACAAGAAGAGAACTTTGTTTGCTGTATGAAATTCAATGCTAAACATTAGCAAGGAGGACCCACCGGAGGGCGACGAGAAGTCACCAGTGTGTCCAGCTTGGTGCTAATGGTAGGCGAGCCCCACGAGCCTCAACCTTCTGCAGGTGGCTAACATGCTATCGGGTTAGTGGGGCAGCATCTGAAGGGGTGAACACGTTTGTCAGAGTGAATGCCGAGGCGCACTGCACTATGCATCAACAATCACTGTCACAAAGCTGCCTCCATTGATATCGTGCTGGAAAACCTTTGTGATTGAATACATCAGCTCTGGTTACATCGATGATTGTCCTACAATGCATGCCTCAGTTTTCTTCTATTTTCTTCTCTCAGTTTCCCTTCTACTTTCTTCCCATTCGAGCCCGCTGTACGGCAGAGACCACATGCTGTGATGAGGCAGTGGTGCGTGGCAGTGTGTCAAAAAGCCTCTACATCATTTGATCAGTCATAATCCTTGTTTCTTTTGACTCAGCCAAAAGTGACAGAGATATGCAGCAGGGATGTAATGGTACATAAAAACCACATGTTTAGTATGTACCTCTGTTTTGAGTTCACAGTTTCTGTTCGCATTTGGCACAACGGAGAAAAAAAAAATTATTATTGTATTAAACAAGATAGAAGGAGCTTTGCAGTGAGGCTCATTTATGCTCTGCACGTATAAAACCAGTGTTCTCAACAACAAAGTTCACAAATGTTAGCAAGCAGCTGCTTAAATGCCACGTGGAGCCGTGTTGGCACGGCAATCACCTTTTACTTGTACCACTGACGTTCACATTCAGTGAATGTCACTTCAAATGAGTGAGCAAGTTCAACCTACAAACAGCTACATATCTCACCACAGTTAAGCAATACCAGCATATAGTTTTTGTTCAATCCACCTGTCCGCATTCATCACCATAATTATTAAATGAGAAACTGCAGACCTTAATGATAGCCAAGGAGCTGTAAGCTATACTTTGTTGGCGTTTGCTGCACTGTGCACAAGGGCTGAACTAACAACATCCATTCTTTTGCTAAGGTTTGGTTATTAACTTGCAAAATCATTCACAGACTAGCACCGCCCTACCCAGCTGGCCTAATTAAAACTCAGATACGGGTCTGTGTTCTGCGTTTTGAGGATGCAAGATTATTATGTGTCCCTAAGGTTAAAAAGAAGTCAGCAGGCAAGAGAGTGTTCTCTTATCATGCACCTGTTCTTCCTGCGGAGATAAAATAGTCAGATTCTCTGGAGTCATTCAAGTCTGGATTAAAAACTCTCCTGTTCCCGCTGTTGTATGGCTAGCATACCTGTGTAGTATTAAACTATCCTCCCTCTGCTTTTTAAATTTTGTTATTAACAATGGAACACGTCTCAACCTCACTATATCTAAATTCTGGGTCTGTTAAGCCCCGTTTACACACAGACAGTAAGAGCTCCCGGAAGCATCCCGGAAGAGTTTTTGGCCGTCTTAAGGATCACACGCCGTTGTTAACGCCGGCACTAGGGGGCGTGGCTTAGTTCCGGCTTTACCGGGAATCGTCAAAAAAATTATTCAACATGTCGAATAATTCCGGGAGCGCTCCCGGAGACCTCCCGTGACGACAGCGACAATGCGAACAATGGCGTTTGATACTTTTTAATCGCCGTTTCATCCTGCCGCTTCCTGTAGTGCCGCAGTTCTCGTCGCGCCGCAATGACCGATCAGGGACTGAATATGTAATGACGTGGAGATGTCTGGAGTTTGAAGATGTGAACATGTCCTGTATCTGGTAGCAGCCTGTGAGCAGGACTTATGTCTCTTTTGTCCTTTATTTTACAATCATGACAGAGTTTTTGGAGCGAGCAGCAGCACCACAGCAGCGTGGAGCAGAGTTTCTTTTTCTTTTTATTTTACGTGCGTGCGTGCGCGAAACGTTCTGGAGAATATTTTATTAATTAACTACAGAGATGTATAATAAAACAAATGGTGACTGGCTTCTAAACACAATTATGACAGTTTTTTGGGGGAAAGAGCAAGGAGCAGCCCCGCAGCAAACAGCAGTGGGGAGCGGAGTTTTTTTTCTTTTTTTTTTACGTGCGCGCGAGCGAATCATCTGTAGAGAATATTTTATTAATTAACTACACAGATGTATAATGAAACAAATAGTGACTGGCTTCTAAACACAATTATGACAGTTTTTTGGGGGAAAGAGCAAGGAGTAGCCCCGCAGCAAACAGCAGCGGGGAGCGGAGTTTCTTTTTTCTTTCTTTTTTTTTTTTTTACGAGCGCACGCTCCGCCCCTTTCCACCGCAACACAAAACAGCCGGAACTACCGCGAACTTCGGTCTATGTACTACTCGCCGACAAAACCGTCTATGTGTAACCTGGGCTTTACTGAAGCATAAAGGCAGCCGACTACTTTAGTAACCTCTGTGTGTCTCTGTTGATTTACTGCTGGTTAAGTAATGCCTTAGGTGCTGTTAACTCCGGCCGACTGATTCTCCCTCTTTCTCTCTGTCTGTGGTGCTGCTGTCAGACGAGGGGACCTGGAACTGCGGAGTCTGGTGCTGGATGCTGAAAACTGGTCATGGACTGACTTGTTTTTCTGCTGACAACATCTGCAACATCCAACAGGAATCAAGACCTTCAGACTTTGTGGACTTTGGGGACTATATCACTACCAATTCATACTGACTTTGTTTTCTGCACTCTGTTAATTGTCCTGCACTTTGTAACTGCTAGAATGGCGCTAGAATGGCCTAAACAGTGGGTCACCCCTCTGAGTCTGGTCTGCTTGAGGTTTCTGCCTAAAAAAAAAACAAAAAAAAAAAACACCAGATGGTGTTTGCCTCCACTGTCGCCTATGTGCTTGCTCAGGGGAGTTGGTATGGTTATAACTGACCCGTGTGAAGCACATCTTTGTTGCGATTTGGTGCTATATAAATAAATTGAATTGCTAAAGTTGGTAGGGGCTAATGTGGAGTTACAAAGTGAGTTCTGCTTGCAGAAAAAAACATCTGTACGTACAGTGGCTGTATTCATTACACGCATGCTATACAGAAATTTTCTGGCACAAAAATGTGTACCGTTACACTCCAACAAGCAGTTAAATGGATCTTCCCCCATTCTGAAACTGCATATCATATTGTGCACTGACTGTAAAGTTTAAACCGGTATACCACCCACAACTACAATGCACTCATTTTTCTGCCTCTTCTCGCTCAATGGTAAAGTAAAATAAAGTACAGACACCACAACCCTCTCTGTGCCGACTGTCAGATTCTTTCACCACCGCAACTAGCAGCTCTAAGTAGCAGTGTTTCTGGCGCCACAATTTCCCAACACAAAGTGACTTGTGGGTATTCTGCGCCCACTACTGGCATGGAGTCACACAAAAAAGAACTCCATTCTTGATTACGGCACTGCACGCTGTGTTCAAGGACACATTTACTGTCCTGTTTTCGCTGGTGGTACTCTGAGGTTTCTGGGCAGTTTCTGACAAGTACAATTTGACAGACAGCTGAGACGCCGAGCTGTTCCCACAGGCCGGGAAAGCTGTTGCCCGTTCCAACCCCATTTCCCAATCCCTTTTCTTCAAATGTGCCAGTAGGCAGCCGATCAGGCGTGACATATCAATATGACTTTGTGGAACCTGAAAGAAACTTTCGTTGTCTGTTTATTTCCTGCAAGTATTCATTGGGAACAAAAAACTAATTTCAGCTGTGTACCTAAACATGCAATCTCACTGACACCGAGTGATTGTAACTGTGCTGACATAGTGGGCCTGCAGAAATAAAGCTGTGCACATGGGACACAGAAATGAGCTGTTCATTTTATTAATAATCTTTAAAGACAATTATAAAGGAGCAGCATTTCTTGGAATGAAGAGCAATAAGCCAGGGAGAGATAAAGAGAAATGGGAAGATAAATGGAAACTGTCAGATGGTGTGAGGGAGGAGGAGATGTGAGGAAAGATAGCGGGAGGAGGGAATCGATGATGAGGGAGTGAGAAAGAGAGAATGTCAGCCAAGAAAGCAATCTATATTAGACAGAAAACAGTTCCCCTGGCTTTAACTGCTACAAGCTGACACCACCATCCTCACCGTGTCTGTGTCTCACAAGACACACATGCAAGGTGTAAATCTCAGATACAAACACACACACACACACACACACACACACATTGAACCCAACGCTGAGACTTTGAGGCCAACTTTCATTTCAGGCCACTTCTTCACATGAAGAAACATGAAAAATCTAACCGACTGCACACTTTTATCTTTGGCATACACCTGCATGAGCACACACACACACACACACACACACACACACACACACACACACACACACACACACACACACATTGGATTTAGACTCCAGAACGTGTGAAATCTGATTGCACAATTACATAATGACTCAGCAAAGACCCATTTAGAAAGACCATTAGCCGTCAGACCAGGCTTTAGATGTGAGAAAGGACGAGACAGTGAGCGGAGCAAAAACTACTTCTGGGAGTGTTTGTGTTCACTGACTTGTTCCAAGTTATTATCAGGATAAGCGCTACCCTGTAAATGAACACAAACACAAAAGTATGACAAAAATGTGCAGACGCTTCTCCTTCTGCCTTGGGGAATGTTTTCGTTGATTGAGATGTGAATGTTGGACCATGTCTGGGGTACAGAGCGTAAGAGGAGAGCAAAGTGGCATCAAGCAGACCAACCGAGCGGTTGTCTGCTGAATAGCTGCCACAGAGGCCTCTGGAGAAAAGCTGGGAGCTTCATTAAGCCTTTAACACCTTGCAGAGTTCTTTAAGTCGGCACGTCACACCAGCAGTCGCCTCCTCAGAGAACACCTGATGCAATCCTGGAAAGGTACTACTCCTGGAGGCTTTTAAGTACCTGATCATTAAACGTCTCTAATGTTTGTAAATGTTCACATCTGCTACTGAGGTGGAATATACAGACAAGTACAGCAGCTTATTTCAACACGATACAAACGTCACTTTTTTGGAGGCAGAATTACAAACCAGCAACAACTTAGACTAGATAATACTGACAGATTCGTTTTATGCATAACTCTAAATAAATAAAAGTGGATGTCTTGGGTTCATTGCATTGAAATGAAAACTCACAGCATAAAATTTTTGTGTCTGTGCTTGGAATGTGTTATTATGTGTTGGTATAAGCCAAAACAGGACCAGGACCAGAATCCAGGGCCAAAGGTGGTAGATGTGGTGATGTACCAGTGCACACCGCCAGACATAACCTGACCTTGTTACCTCCGCCAAGGAGGTTATGTTTTCGGTAGCGTCCGTTTGTTTGTTGGTTGGTTTGTTAGAAGGATTACTCAAAAAAATCCTCAACAGATTTCAATGAAAGTTTTTACCAGGGGTGTGTCTTGGCCTAACGTAGAAGTCACTAAATTTTGGTAATGATCCAGAATATGATCCGGATCCAGTAATTTTTTAAGGTTTATTTATCATTGCAGGATAGCGCCAATTTCAACATTTTTGCATCTAGCTTCATGAAGACGGGTCACAAAGGCTGAACAAAAATTAAGTTATCACACAACAAAAATTTAGCATTTGTTTCATAATGATATGAGATAGAAACTTTTTTTTTTGCTGAAAAGTTAACTCCGGACTTTCGAGCCACCGTCCACCATCTTTGTACTCGTCATAGAAGCTGTGTGATGACGTGTGCAATGTGAGTGTTCAATCAGAATTGGTTCACCGTCACATGGTTTTCCAAAATCCAATCGTAGGGCAGATTCACCTCACGTGACACACCAAAGATTGTTTTTAGGACTGATGTGTTACTAGTTTATTATAGTTTGCTGTGTGTTTTGAATAAATGTGTGTGGAAAATTATATACCGCTTTACTTTTTCCTCTTATTTCTGATTGTAAACCTTTATTACACTTATAAAACACAACTATAGCATATATATTTTGAAAGTACAGGTTGTCCTGAAAAAAAGAGACATAAAACTTGATTGTGGGATGCAGGGAGAGCTGTTAAAAGCAATAATAAAACATTTATGCCAGGCGAGTGAAATGTCCAAAATATGCCCTCAGACCCCAGAGGGTTAACCACTGAATCTGAAACATGACAGTAGATGCGTGAAATGACGTGGAATAAGTCCCTTTGCCAAAGGTTATTCAATGTGACGTCAGTGACCCTATGGCCTTGGCGTAGGTTTGCGCTCTCCAAGTGCTTCAAGGTAAAATATTCATTCATTCATTTTCTTCCTCTTATCAGGTTCTGGGTCACAGTGGCAGCAGACCAAGCAGCTCATCCAACACTTCCCTATCCTCAGTCAAGTCCTGTAACTCTTCCTAGGGGATGCCAAGGTGTTCCCAAGCTAGCTGCAAAATATAATTCCTCCACCATGTCGTGGATCTTCTCCAGGGCCACTAACCAGCAGAAGAGGAACCTCATTTCTGTCGCTTTATCCGTAACCGTATTCTTTTGGTCATTACCCAAAATTCATGACCATAGGTGAAGATACGAGTGTAAGTCGACTGGCAAATTGAGAGCCTCGCATTCTGGCTCAGCTCGTTCTTCACCACGATAGTCTGGTACAGTACAGCCTCTGTAAAACAGGCATCACTCCAATCTGTCTATCGATCTCACACTCCATGAACAAGACCCCAAGATATTTAAAGGATAGGAGTTGCACTCACACAGAAGTGTCCAGAAACAGCAGGGGTCTTTCTGTACCAGATGGAATCAGGGTTGGTAGATTCCTGGAAACTTTCCAGAATGTTTTCATGGGAAGAGAAGCTTTGTAGATTTTGGAAATTTTGTTCATTTTCTGAAAAAATATTTAATATTAAAGATGGAAACTTTCCATGAAAATGAACAGGAATTAACTGGAAATTTGGGGTAATTTATACAAACTGTATCATTTATAAACAAATATCATTTTGTTTTGTCATAAGCAGACATGCATGGAAACATTTCTAATACAAATTTTTTAAATGACATTTTTGACTGATTTATTTGTGAGTGGAACTTTAACTGATTCTTTCATTGTACACCAAAAAAAAAAAAAAACATAAATGTTGAATAAACACATTCCCTTTGATCATGTGATGAAGAAATGCACAGTGCATGCGGGCGGTGTGGTCTCAATAGTCCTGCAGTAAATAGTGTGCTGTGTGCATGTGATAGAGGAATGTACATTGTAGGATACAAATTCCACTGAATTTGCATTAAATGTGGTTGTTTGATCAAAAATTATGTTGCAAGATGTGCCTCCCCACCCCACTCCAACTACATTTAAGTTCCCTGTCATGGGCTAATGCTGCGTTCACATGTTGGCTGTAACTGGGAGACAGTAAACTGGATGTTCCATTGTTTTCATTAAGAAGTTGATGGAAAAATTCCACCACCTCTGGCTGTGACTGCGACACAGTAATATTACAGAGAGGAATTCATCTATAAACTCACAAAAAGTTTACTTTTTAAGCTGCCATCAGAGTAAGGGCTTCCTCTTTTAATTATAAAGCTGTGCAAAATGCTAAAATGCTAAAGTAAACTATTATCATGTTTACGAGGTCTATTCGAAAAGTATCCGACCTTATTATTTTTTTCAAAAACCATATGGATTTGAATCACGTGTGATTACATCAGACATGCTTGAACCCTCGTGGGCATGCGAGAGTTTTTTCACGCCTGTCGGTTACGTCATTCGCCTGTGCGCACTCTTTGAGTGAGGAGTGGCCCACCCTCTCGTCGATTTTTTCATTGTTTAGGAATGGCTCAGAGACTGCTGCTTTGTTTGATCAAAATTTTTTTCAAAACTGTAAGGCACAACTGAGTGGACACCATTCGATAAATTCAGCTGGTTTTCGGTAAAAGTTTTAACAGCTGATGAGAGATTTTGGTGTGTAAGTGTCGCTTTAAGGACGGCCCACGGCGCCTGACGGCGATCTGCGCTCCGAGGCGGCGGCGTCTCGCCGTTTCAAGCTGAAAACTTCCACATTTCAGGCTCTGTTCACCCAGGTCGTCGTCAGAGAACAGAGAAGTTTCAGAAGAAGTCGGCATGAGGAGTTTATGCGGACATTCCACTGTTAAAGGAGATTTTGTAATGAAAGAACGTGCAGGCAGTGTTGTGTGGGCCGCCAGAAGAGGAGGTACTGCTGGCCCACCACCAGAGGGCGCCCTGCCTGAAGTGGGGGCTTCAGGCACGAGAGGGTGCTGCTGCCACGCACACAGCCGGGGGTGACAGCTGTCACTCATTATCTCATGACAGCTGTCACCCATCTACACTTCATCGTACTACTGCATAAAACCCGGACGTCAACTCCACCTCATTGCCGAGATATCATCTACCTGTGAAGGTAATATTCTCTGCTGTATCTGAACTTAACACTGACTTTATAGTCTGAACTTCTTTGCAGCCGTTTTCCTGTGGGTGTTGCCTTATCTGTGGGATTGGCGTTTTGATGTGATCAGCGACGGCTTCGCTTCACACCCCAACCAGATAAGTGGTTAACAGGAGCTGCACGAGTGTGTGATTAGAGGTGGAGGTGACTTTCCACCTTCTGACTGTTTTTGTTACTGGGTGTGCACACACCCACATCTCACTGTTTGTGCTCCTCGCCAGCAGTACCAGATCCGACAGTCGGGGATGGTGATCACCTGGGAATTTGGGACTTGGCGGCTCCAGTATTCACCAGGTTCGGTGGCGGCGGAAATCGTGTGGTTCCGGCTCTTCTCAGGACAGACGTCTTCTATCCTCGAGCCTGCCCACACGTCACCTTTGTGTATTGACTGCTATCAGATTCTGAGATTGTCTGTATATTCGTTGTGCACATTCACAACATTAAATTGTTACCTTTTGGCTCATCTATTGACCGTTCATTTGCGCCCCCTGTTGTGGGTCCGTGTCACTACACTTTCCCCAACAGGCAGATTCGCATGTCGGGCCGGACCCGACCGCGGGGGGTCGCGACAGGAAAAACACCTCCGTTGGAAACCTTAACGGACAAGTTGGAACATGTCCAGCTGTTAAACAATTTCTCAGAAACTCACTTGTTGAAAGCCATCAAAAGCCGCCTGAATTTTACAAATGGTTTTCAACACGGAGGTGTTTTTCCTGTCGCAGCGCAGACGGATTTGCGGCAGCGTCACGGAACCGACTCGGCGAATTTGCCCGCACATTCTTTCATTACAAAATCTCCTTTAACAGTGGAATGTCCGCATAAACTCCTCATGCCGACTTCTTCTGAAACTTCTCTGTTCTCTGACGATGACCTGGGTGAACAGAGCCTTAAATTAGGAAGTTTTCAGCTCGAAACAGCCAGACGGACACCACCTCCGACCGCGCCGATCCGCTTTGTGAGCTGTCCTTAAAGCGAAAGAAACTCCACAACCTCTCATCAGCCGTTAAACTTTTCACCGAAAACCAGCAGAATTTCTCGAATAGTGTCCACTCGGATATCCCTCACAGGTCCTGAAAAAATTTTGATAAAGCAACGCGCGCCGTCTCTAGCAGCGTCTCAGACAAAAGATTTCAGTCGAGAGGGCTGGACCAGTGCTCACTCAAAGCCTGCCCACAGGCGAATGACGTCACCGACACGCGTGAAAAAACTCACGCATGCGCACGAGGGTTCAAGCATGTCTGGTGTAATCGCACGTGATTCAAATCCTTATAGTTTTTTTTTTTTTATAAAACTGCCGGTTAGTTTGCTAATAAACCTTGTACTTTATTGTCATCATGCACACACATCATGTGCAATAACAACTTGTTTACAAATCCCAGCACTAATGTCACCTTACCACACCTAAACTCCATTTCACATATTGCAAAGAAGATGCTCCTATCTCCCATCTCCTTTTCAATCCCAATCATGTTTATATATATATAAACGTGTGCATGTGTGTGTATATATACATACATATTCTATTTCTACCTCATTTCTTATGTCTTGTACTGTTACAAGTATTATTATCATTGCTTATCTTGCACACGCTGTTTGATGAACATTTTCCTCTACTTGCACCCACCCTGTGTGTTTTCTTAAGAGCTGACGTAACGTGAATTTCTCCTCTGTGAGATCAATAAAGTTTATCTTATGTTATCTTTTTGTCTGTGCCTCAGATAGTCTGCTGCAGATAACAGGAATTCTGCTACAGTGGCTGCTGTGACGTTTTTCTGCCATGGATATGTGAATTCAATTTTGCAAAGTTCCAGTTTATTTCCATAAATTCACATGGTTTCAAATTTCTAAACAATTCCCAGAAATTTGTAACCCTAGATGGGAAATGGAAAAAAAAAATAAGTGCTCTGTGGCGGAGGTGTTGCAGGAATGAGGCATCACCCGAGGGAGTTGTGGTGTTAGAATGATTTGGTCTAATGCAATCAGGCCCCTCAAAAAAAAAAAAAAATTCTCAGTTCTGTCAACTGCTAATAGTGTGATAATGATTGTCATGATTAGATAATTGGCAAAGCTTCTGGGGAAAACCTGGTCTTGTTAGGAGAGACGGCATCCATCCCACTTTGGATGGAGCAGCTCTCATTTCTAGAAATCTGGCCAATTTTCTTAAATCCTCCAAACCGTGACTACCCAGGGTTGGGACCAGGAAGCAGAGTTGTAGTCTTACACACCTCTCTGCAGCTTCTCTCCCCCTGCCATCCCCTCATTACCCCATCCCCGTAGAGATGGTGCCTGCTCCCAGACTACCAATAACCAGCAAAAATCTATTTAAGCATAAAAATTCAAAAAGAAAAAATAATATAGCACCTTCAACTGCACCACAGACTAAAACAGTTAAATGTGGTCTATTAAACATTAGGTCTCTCTCTTCTAAGTCCCTGTTGGTAAATGATATAATAATTGATCAACATATTGATTTATTCTGCCTAACAGAAACCTGGTTACAGCAGGATGAATATGTTAGTTTAAATGAGTCAACACCCCCGAGTCACACTAACTGTCAGAATGCTCGTAGCACGGGCCGGGGCGGAGGATTAGCAGCAATCTTCCATTCCAGCTTATTAATTAATCAAAAACCCAGACAGAGCTTTAATTCATTTGAAAGCTTGTCTCTTAGTCTTGTCCATCCAAATTGGAAGTCCCAAAAAACAGTTTTATTTGTTATTATCTATCGTCCACCTGGTCGTTACTGTGAGTTTCTCTGTGAATTTTCAGACCTTTTGTCTGACTTAGTGCTTAGCTCAGATAAGATAATTATAGTGGGCGATTTTAACATCCACACAGATGCTGAGAATGACAGCCTCAACACTGCATTTAATCTATTATTAGACTCTATTGGCTTTGCTCAAAAAGTAAATGAGTCCACCCACCACTTTAATCATATCTTAGATCTTGTTCTGACTTATGGTATGGAAATGGAAGACTTAACAGTATTCCCTGAAAACTCCCTTCTGTCTGATCATTTCTTAATAACATTTACATTTACTCTGATGGACTACCCAGCAGTGGGGAATAAGTTTCATTACACTAGAAGTCTTTCAGAAAGCGCTGTAACTAGGTTTAAGGATATGATTCCTTCTTTATGTTCTCTAATGCCATATACCAACACAGTGCAGAGTAGCTACCTAAACTCTGTAAGGGAGATAGAGTATCTCGTCAATAGTTTTACATCCTCATTGAAGACAACTTTGGATGCTGTAGCTCCTCTGAAAAAGAGAGCTTTAAATCAGAAGTGTCTGACTCCGTGGTATAACTCACAAACTCGTAGCTTAAAGCAGATAACCCGTAAGTTGGAGAGGAAATGGCGTCTCACTAATTTAGAAGATCTTCACTTAGCCTGGAAAAAGAGTCTGTTGCTCTATAAAAAAGCCCTCCGTAAAGCTAGGACATCTTTCTACTCATCACTAATTGAAGAAAATAAGAACAACCCCAGGTTTCTTTTCAGCACTGTAGCCAGGCTGACAAAGAGTCAGAGCTCTATTGAGCCGAGTATTCCATTAACTTTAACTAGTAATGACTTCATGACTTTCTTTGCTAACAAAATTTTAACTATTAGAGAAAAAATTACTCATAACCATCCCAAAGACGTATCGTTATCTTTGGCTGCTTTCAGTGATGCCGGTATTTGGTTAGACTCTTTCTCTCCGATTGTTCTGTCTGAGTTATTTTCATTAGTTACTTCATCCAAACCATCAACATGTTTATTAGACCCCATTCCCACCAGGCTGCTCAAAGAAGCCCTACCATTATTTAATGCTTCGATCTTAAATATGATCAATCTATCTTTGTTAGTTGGCTATGTACCACAGGCTTTTAAGGTGGCAGTAATTAAACCATTACTTAAAAAGCCATCACTTGACCCAGCTATCTTAGCTAATTATAGGCCAATCTCCAACCTTCCTTTTCTCTCAAAAATTCTTGAAAGGGTAGTTGTAAAACAGCTAACTGATCATCTGCAGAGGAATGGTCTATTTGAAGCGTTTTAGTCAGGTTTTAGAATTCATCATAGTACAGAAACAGCATTAGTGAAGGTTACAAATGATCTTCTTATGGCCTCGGACAGTGGACTCATCTCTGTGCTTGTTCTGTTAGACCTCAGTGCTGCTTTTGATACTGTTGACCATAAAATTTTATTACAGAGATTAGAGCATGCCATAGGTATTAAAGGCACTGCGCTGCGGTGGTTTGAATCATATTTGTCTAATAGATTACAATTTGTTCATGTAAATGGGGAATCTTCTTCACAGACTAAAGTTAATTATGGAGTTCCACAAGGTTCTGTGCTAGGACCAATTTTATTCACTTTATACATGCTTCCCTTAGGCAGTATTATTAGACGGTATTGCTTAAATTTTCATTGTTATGCAGATGATACCCAGCTTTATCTATCCATGAAGCCAGAGGACACACACCAATTAGCTAAACTGCAGGATTGTCTTACAGACATAAAGACATGGATGACCTCTAATTTCCTGCTTTTAAACTCAGATAAAACTGAAGTTATTGTACTTGGCCCCACAAATCTTAGAAACATGGTGTCTAACCAGATCCTTACTCTGGATGGCATTACCCTGACCTCTAGTAATACTGTGAGAAATCCTGGAGTCATTTTTGATCAGGATATGTCATTCAAAGCGCATATTAAACAAATATGTAGGACTGCTTTTTTGCATTTACGCAATATCGCTAAAATCAGAAAGGACTTGTCTCAGAGTGATGCTGAAAAACTAATTCATGCATTTATTTCCTCTAGGCTGGACTATTGTAATTCATTATTATCAGGTTGTCCTAAAAGTTCCCTAAAAAGCCTTCAGTTAATTCAAAATGCTGCAGCTAGAGTACTGAAGGGGACTAGAAGGAGAGAGCATATCTCACCCATATTGGCCTCTCTTCATTGGCTTCCTGTTAATTCTAGAATAGAATTTAAAATTCTTCTTCTTACTTATAAGGTTTTGAATAATCAGGTCCCATCTTATCTTAGGGACCTCGTAGTACCATATCACCCCAATAGAGCGCTTCGCTCTCAGACTGCAGGCTTACTTGTAGTTCCTAGGGTTTGTAAGAGTAGAATGGGAGGCAGAGCCTTCAGCTTTCAGGCTCCTCTCCTGTGGAACCAGCTCCCAATTCAGATCAGGGAGACAGACACCCTCTCTACTTTTAAGATTAGGCTTAAAACTTTCCTTTTTGCTAAAGCTTATAGTTAGGGCTGGATCAGGTGACCCTGAACCATCCCTTAGTTATGTTGCTATAGACGTAGACTGCTGAGGGGTTCCCATGATGCACTGTTTCTTTCTCTTTTTGCTCTGTATGCACCACTCTGCATTTAATCATTAGTGATCGATCTCTGCTCCCCTCCACAGCATGTCTTTTTCCTGGTTCTCTCCCTCAGCCCCAATCAGTCCCAGCAGAAGACTGCCCCTCCCTGAGCCTGGTTCTGCTGGAGGTTTCTTCCTGTTAAAAGGGAGTTTTTCCTTCCCACTGTAGCCAAGTGCTTGCTCACAGGGGGGTCGTTTTGACCGTTGGGGTTTTACATAATTATTGTATGGCCTTGCCTTGCAATATAAAGCGCCTTGGGGCAACTGTTTGTTGTGATTTGGCGCTATATAAAAAAATTGATTGATTGATGATTAATGTTATGCCAAAAAAAAAAACCACACCCATGATTAATAAGATGACTAAATACAACCCCTTTGTGACCTTGATCTTACTTTCTGCTCAGACTGCATACCATGCATGAAGCATAGTGAGGTTGGACACGCCCCAAAATGCATTTCTCTATAGACTTGTTTTGTGCATGCGAACATACTTCAAGTTTCTTCAGAGGTTATTTTTTTTTTTTTAGCTTTTACACACAACATTGATGAATGAAGGTTCCAGATTCAGCCATCTTCCAACATAATGTTTTCATGTTGCCCTCCATGTCCTCCATCTGTGAACCCATCTGTAGCCTTCCTATCATGGTCCAAATTCATGCAGATTTAGTGAACTAGTTGCTGTAAATTCTCCGTAGGTGTGAATGGGATTGTAAACGGTTGTCTGTTTATGTGTCAGCCTTGTGATGGACTGATGATCATACCAGGATTTACAACACCTTTTGTTCAATTTGCTCTGAGAAGGGATCAAGACCCTGAAAGGGATATATGGGTATACAGAAAGTAGATGGATGGATGGGAAGAAGTACCATCAAGGCAATGAAACTCAGAGCATAAATTTTGTAGATCATTGCTCATAAAACCTGTATGCATAAAAGACAGTTCCATAAATAAAATAACAAGATCATTTAACGAGATAATCCTTCTAATGATTCAACAGAATCAATACCTTGAAGTTTTCTAAGCTAAGGTTTACAACAGTGGTCTTTAGTTTCTGCCACAATGCAAGCCAAGTCTCGAAACCACTTTAATGAATTGCTTTTTCAAAAACAGACATTTTTAACTTTAACAGAATAAGTAGATAACGCGCACAAAAAGCAACCAGCATACTCAAACACAAGCTGGCCTGGATGAGTGTGTTTTGCAAAGCTGAGTAGCCTAATGAATCTAAATAATTTAGTGTGGTGCTTTGGTTTGGTTAAGAACTCTCTGGGCCCCGTGCCTGCAGGGGAAACGCCGTGCCAGTGCACGTTAGGATTCAGTATGCCATTTCTCTTTCATGCACGTCTACACACGATCACGTGCGCATATCGCAGTGACATGTAAACATAATTTCTCACTACGCTGAGGATCTCCTGTCTTCTCAGGAAAGTACCAGTATGCAGGACTCGACAGTATTATGGAGTAACACCGACTTGCACTCCACACTTTTACCTGGACGGGCGATTAAATGGGAGCTATGACTCAGAACTGTCAGGCAAAGCTCTGAAAAGCGGGTATATTGAGGAAATGCGCACTTTTATTCATAGCTGTGGCATTTTGCGCCTGTCAGCAACAGAATGTGCTTGAGGATTACTTATTAATACCAGCAGTGTGTGTATGTTTTTCAGTCCTTTTCTTTGAACTCAAACTATAATAAAGGTTTACTGCAGGACCGGCATTACAAGAGCCTCCTGTGCAGGCAGCTGTGAAACGATCAGTCGTCAGCCAGCCAGAGAGGACAGCAGCCCTTTGATCTAGGCGGCATGTGGTACATGTGTATGCGTGTCCAATAGGGCGCAGCGAGTTCTCTCATCTGACGACTGCACAGTCCACACACTTAAAGCATGATCTGACCCCGTCAAACTGGCCTGCATTTACTCAAGGATACAACACCATGATAACACTGTCCACCACCCCTACACGCCTAATTACGCTGAGTATCTCATCTGTCATTTTTATTAAGACACAGCTCATCCAACTGGCAGCTATTATACCTAATATCTATGTTACAACAAGCATTAAAAATGCACAATACTATCAACAAAAAATTACTATAACTTCTGGTTGTCGACACGAATGTTTCACTCATAATTACTTGGTGCCATCACTTTAAATGGGCTTATTATTGTTATTGAAATTGTCATTATACAACCCCAATTCCAATGAAGTTGGGACATTCCGACATTGTGTAAAATGTAAATAAAACAGAATGATTTGCAAATCCTCTTCAACCTATATTCAACTGAATACACCACAAAGACAAAATATTTAATTTTCAAACTGATCCATTTCAAAATGAGCAAATATTTGCACAAACACAAAGTTTATCAGAACAGTTAGTGAAATAATGTTTGTGTCGGCAATGTAAAATGTCCTTGCACCGTTTGTCCAGTAGATGGAGCTCTGACTCCATTCAACTGAGAGCTGCTTACACCCCTGCTTAAATGTGTTCATCACCGGCCCCCGTAGTTCGCCGTCGCACTGCACTGATCGGCTGACAAAAGCATACAAGTTTATAAGGATGTTGTTTGTAATAACTTTGCAATTACATTCAAAGCGAGTGCAAACAAGGGAGCAGCCGAAGGGACTTACCAGTAATTACTCAAATATCACTAAATCAAGAAGTAAAACTAGTTTAATGGCACAGAAAATCTGTAAAAAATGATGATTTACGTTGACGTTGTTAGTCAGAAAACTTGGCGTAGCAACTGCACTTGGAAAAAAATATCCACATATAAAAATCTCATGGTTCCAAATCTATTCATCCAAATTACAATAAAATTCCCAATAAATTCTTCAACAAATATCTGTGAAAACACTCTCAGAATTCTGGGACTTTGGAGATATTTAAACTTAAACCTCAAACACATGGAAATATACACTACATGAAACCTTTAATAATTATCTTATTATGAGCAGGACTGCTGTACTGGCGCGTCTGCAGGCCCAGGGACGAGCGTTTTTTTTTTTGTTTTTGTTTTTTTTTAAACAGGGAGAAGAATGGGCAAAAAAAAACAAAAAAAAAAAAAAAAACTGAAAATCCGCGGGGAACCATGTGCCCCCGTAGACCCCCAGCAGGGTCCAGGGGCAGCGCCCATGGTGGGGGTCCACAGGTTTTGAGTATTTTAGCGGCATTTCAGGCCACTAGAGAGACCTAATTTCATGAATTTCCATTTAATATTTTTTTGTATGTTGGGGTATGTAGAAACCCGAAACTTCATGCAAGTATGCGTAAATCATTTCAAGAGATTAAAACCTATCAAAACAACATTTGTGGTATAAAACAGTGACTTTATTAATATTTACATGTAAAATGTATGCTTACAAATTATTGCCCCATAATAAATTCTGAAATCACATCATGTGAGTTTGCACCCCGATTATTTATGCGTCAGCAGGAAAACCCCACAGGCACATATAGCATAGTATCATTAAAAAACACACATCCTGTGCACCAGCAGTACCGCAGTCTATGAAATTCACCCCCCAAAAAATAAATAAATAAAATTGAGGCAGGACGATTTCAGCAAGCAGGGAAAATAAAATATATAATTTTTGAATGGGTTATCTATTAAAGAGTAAAAACTGAAGGAAATCAATTGTAAGGCCTGAAAGAAGTTTCTGTTGGAAGTATTTTAGCCATAAGGTCAAGTGAGAGGGGGAAGTGTTGGCTTTTTAAATAGTGATGCAGCAGGTGGCAGCAATGCAACAATAAGGATGCTGGCTGCTGTTATACACCACAAAAGAAGAAGAAGGGTTTGTTTTGTTTTTCTCCACATGGTCACGTTTTCAGAATAAAAATAAAGCTATAAAATACATTTTTTTAAAGGACATGTCACAACAGATTTACGCTGATCTCACAAATGGCCCAGAAAGCCAGAAAAAAAGTCTGAAATCCACAGATCTGCAGAGAATTGTCATCCCTGTTTTTAAGAAAGTTGGCTAAATGTCCACCTGAAATAAATTAAATCTGTGACCCCCAGCATACTGTAAAAAGCAAAACTAATGGGTTTTCACAATGTTTTTCTCTTCTATGTCGGACTTGCGGTGACGTTATCCGTTTGTCCTGTGCTCTTATTACAAAAGACTCTTGTGCAAGAAACAGGAAGTGTTGTGTGACAATGTGGCTAACTTTGTAGAATCCCCAGTCAAGCTGTGAAGGAGCTACTCTCAGTTTGTGTTTGTTTTTGTCCAACAAAAGTCCTGTTTCTATCCAACAAACTAAGTTTCTTGTCAGCTGATGTCTGCAAAGTTCATCAGGAAGTTTTGTGCATGTTCATAACTTTGAGGGGAGTTCAGACGGATCTTTCCTGCTGCCTGGTCGTTTGTTTGCTGTTTTGACTGTGAGAGAGTGGGACACAGTGAGGACACGTACCATTTCTGGACTGAACAGAGAAAACTGACTTCAAGTGTTGACAGTCACTGGATGTTCCTCTGTTTTCAATGAGAGCCTGATGAGAATTTATGGATTTTTTTTTATCTTAGCAGGAAACACGGACAGCAACAAATGGACTATTTCATTGCAGAGTTGCCTGGATTTAAACAGGTAGCAACTTTTTGAAGCTTCCATGAGTGCAAGAGTTTGTTTTACTATAAATGTTGTGCAAAATGTGCAAAAGTACAGCATTGTCTGTGTAGTTAATGTTGAAAACCAACCCTGCAGGTCATGTCACCTTTTTCTTTTTCTTTTTTTTTTGCTGTGCCAGACATCAGCTAACAAGGAAAACATTTACTAAATGACAAAAGGTTAGGGGAAAAATAAATAAATTAGACAGACAGGTGATTTCTTCTTTATTTGTGAGGAAATCAGACATTTTATTGAAATGGGCAGTCCGACAAACATAATATTTGACTGGGTTTGTGCAAATGCCCATCCCCACTTCAAGCAGAATTTTGTGCAGAACACCCAGGTCATTCAGACGAGCAAATAAGCTCTTTTCATTTTCAAATCTGCTCCTTGAAAGTTAAAATCTATACTAAAAACATAACGAATCAAAACTTTTTACAGTTTGACATGTTCAGCACTCGCCTCTACTTAATTAATGATCGTGAGGACTTAAAACAAATGCGGTGAGCAAAAGATCGGAAAAAACAGTTTAACAGTATTTCCATGACTTGTTTCTTTATCTGAAAATTATGTTAAAGTACTTTATTTCTGCAAAAAAAAAAGCACTTAGCCATTTTGACAAACTTGTGCAGTTGATTAATGGACATTTGGCATTATTTCATCAATCCATTTTTCATTGGCATTATTTTAAAAATATTTCTGGTTTTGGCGAGGGTTCTCATTAGCCAGTGGTCAGCCTGTAGCAGGGGAATCACTGACTATTAAATGTCAATAAATGGTACTCACAGAGGTTTTGCTTTTTCTGGCAGTCCATCATCCAGAATTGGGCCTGTTTTGTCTTCAAGTGTGACCAATTCGATTTCCACATATTTGACACCTCTGGTCTTTGGGAACTTTTAACCACCTTGTTTGCTCCAGGGTCCGGCTTCTGCCACCATAATTTTTTTTTTAATACCACAACGAGACGGCTCACATCACGCAGACACAAGCATGTAATTTCATCCCTACATGGCCGTGAACATGAATATCCTGTAAAATGTAAATGTTCATTTGGTAATAACATTAGATATATAGGGTTGGGTATCGAGAACTTTTTTTCTGGTATAGTTAAAAAATAATTCGATCCACCGATATCAATAGTCTTTTTGCTTAGCGATTCCCTTATCGGTCCTTCAGAGCGGCCGTTGTTTTTGAGGGTGTTTGTTGAGAAAATGATCATTTCTCTATGTTGATTATCGACCTGCTGCAGCGGGTCTAATCTATCGCTTCTGCAGAGTGACAACACTTTGAAGTGTGAACCAATGAAGAAGTGCTTCGATCCGCTGGCTTGTTTGTTCTTTTATTTGCTGCTCTTCAGAAGCGGCAAGTCCGCTTCTTAACCCCTCTCAAAGCCATTAAAATATGTCAATCGTAAGTCACTTTTGTGTGGATTAAAATCACTAAATGGGACTCTTGTCTTGTTGCAGTCAAGCAACGAGAATTGTCCTCCGTTACTTTGGCACAACTCCAAACGCTGCACAGCTCTCTGCCGGGACAGAGTCTGGTCGGAATTAATAACTTCAAAAAACAAATTGCTGCTTTAAATAAAATGACACCTCTTTCCAAACGCTGTAATACAGACAATAAACTACAATCGACTACAACGTTTTTTTCCCTCCTGAAATGAGACGTCCTGCATTCTTTATGAATTATATCCTGACGTGCAGCACAGCACAGCTGCAAGACCTCAGCTCAGATGTATGGAAAGACATTCATGCCAATAATGTCTAAAAGGAAAATGCTTTTGACAAAAACTACAGATTTTGTTTATTTCTATTTATGTCCAGAGATCAAGGATCCACCATGTAGAGTTTATTATGTCCAGAGTTTAAGGATCCAGTGACCAGTTTCATATTTATTTACTTTAAGATTCAATAAAATAATGTTGACATAGAAAACCTGTAAAGCCTACTTTTAGTACACAGAAAATTCACAAGAGGTATCGATAACGGAATCAATAAGGAATCTGATCAATAAGCGTAATCGATAATGGTATTGATAAATAAAATCTCATCAATACCCAACCCTAATTAGATATCATGAAGTTGTACAATGACGATGATGAAATCGTAATGGTTGGCACCTATGAAGTTACAGCTGACGTCTGGTAGACACAAACACAAAAACATTTTTACTTCAACTACGATTGATGTCTACAATTGTGGCAGCTGTGCTGTAGATTCAGCAAGATGGCGAGTTGAGCCTGACCTTATCGCCACTATATGAGCAGGACGGCCACTCAAAATCAGCGCCATATGTGTTTGCGTGGTGGTATTCCCCTCTTTCACCCGCTCGTCTGCCCGCCACCACCGCTTCCTCATCGGCAGAGACGTGCCTGACATTCTAAAGTAGCCAGAGTACATTCCTTGCATGCTTCCATCACATAAGGACAAGCTGGAAGACGGCAGAGGCCAGACTTGTCACAAGCAGCACTGCTTTTGCTTGGCAGAAATTTGGTGCAATCTCCCCCCCTTCAACATAGAATTAGATCTGTGGAGCGTTGGCTGAAGTGAGCGCTCAGGTGATTGCAGTTAAGCTGTCTCACATGGAACATGGGGGCGTCAGCTTCACAGGGTCATTTTTTTTGGTCACTGCAGAGTGAGATCAGCTGACTGGTATCAGAGTCACACAGGATTCAAACCTGTATCACACCCACCCACACACACTTAATTTCTGCCTTTAATAAGCCAGTTTTGAGTTTAAGCACCGCAGGGGCTGCTGGGTAAGTTCAAATGTCAGGTCATACAAACCGCGCATTCACAGGACCACAAACACAAAACAAATGCTCGAAAAATAAATAAATAAAAAACTGACTTTTGAACTGTTTACAGACCGCTTTTGTCCACAGTGCAACTTATATTGGCTCTTGAAGCTGTTGTGTTGCTTCCAAAACAGCGTCTTCTTACCAGCGTTGGCGGTTCGATTGTATGCACTATGTGAACCGGAAGTCTTAGCTAGCTTTCTGCGCATGCGCACTGATAAACGCAAAACCGACTTATGCACATCCAGCCACGTGAGCCCGTATCTCAACACACACACTTTTTTAAAAGCACAATCAATCCTGAGGGGGCACCCCCCGCCAAGAGACCTACAGTTCAGTGTTTTCTTGGGACAGGAAGCTAAAGTATCTCTTTCCATACTTAAGACCCACCAAATAGTTTCTGCTGAACTTGACAGCCAGTTTTTACCCCACAGTCTCACCTCCCGCCACAGCAACAGCAATAGCAGCAGTGTTGGATCAGTAATACCATGAAGAAAAGGGCTTCCTGGGCTTTGGGCGAGCACATTAAGGCAGCTTGGCAGGCAGTTAGTTAGTGTGACAGTAGCTGTCTGCGCTGCCAATAGTACAGGCACTGTGCAGCATCTCAATGACCAGAATTCACAGAGTCCACAGAGAACGGTTTATGGTCCTCCAGGCCATACTGCTCTCACCCCTACTCCCCGTCCAACCACAAAGACATTCAGCTTTTTCAAAAGGATGATAATGGGGCAAAAGCCGGAAAGGGCCCCATGTCTGAGCACCTTAAGTTGTGGTGATGGCTTTGTGGCGATGCCATGTGTGTGTCCACTGGAGCACAGTGTGTTGCTACAGTCCAACAAAGCATGACGGAAGAAATAAAGAACAGTACTGAAAATTTAATTAAGTCCCACAACCAAGGTAGGTCTCCGGTAAACTCTGGGTCCCTCAGAACATGACCTCACACAACCCCAAGTTGCTCCCGGTGTGCAGCTGAGCAGCACATCAACGTGTGTGTCATCAATGTAAAGTCCTTTGAGCATCTACAGCAGACAGATGCTGTCAGTTTACCATTTAAGAAGAGTTTGCCCATTCATAGCTAATTAAAAATGAGACAAAACTGAATTTGACCTTTCAAGGTCATAGGCCATGTGAGCTATAGAAAGGCGATATATGACTTTGTATTGTTTAATAGTAACTATAGGTGTATCTTTAACCATTTCCTCAGAATAGATATTCTAAATATCCCCCATGTAAAAAGCACAAGGATGAAATTTTGAACTTGGCCCATGACTTACTTATAACCAGTTTTTCTCAAAATGAAATCACTTTGCCCTTGACTGAACTGTGACCCTTTCACCAAGGTTGGTGCAAATCAGATCACACCTCTTCAAGTTCTTTTCAGATGGACAGGCAGATATTAAAACAATACCCCCAGGGTCCTCATCAATAAATAAACCTGCTTCATTCTGTAGCAACCAGTTTCTTGCAAGCAGCATAGCTCAATTAAAAGTAGCTTCTCCATTCATAAAAGGGTTGGTGCCTCAAACCTCATACACTCCTGTCAGTGTGTTGAAGTGTCCTTGAGCAAGACACTGAACCCCAATGAAAGCACCTGCTTGTCATTTGTCTACCCCAACCTTTTAAACCTTTAAATCTACTGATCCCTCCTTTGGACCACAATCACTCTAGGCACTGAGCCATACCTGGGAAAGCGTAGATAACAGCTACAGTAGTCGAACATTAAGCGAATGCAGCCTTCACAGGTTCTGACCTACGAACTAGACAGATTAACTCAAACATCTGTGCAGCCTGCACAGCGAAAGCCCTTGGAAAAATGATAGAGCAAATATAAAGATGCATTGTGACACAAATTACAATCACTGCACATGATTAGGACATAATATCTTACCAGCATAGAAACGTAGTAAGGAACCAATTTCAGTGTTGAGACCTTCCTCTTGTACTCTCCATGGGTCCTTAAATCCAAGCTTAAAAAGAAAATCGCTCTGGATCTGCAGAGGCCTCTCTTCTGGACTAAGCCTTCTGACAGCTTCACCATGCAACTGAACATACAGTGTGGGGCTGGAATTACAAATGTCACCACTGGGACCAGCCGTCATCCCCGATTTTGCAGCACCCTGACCACAGTTGGGATCTTGGACATCAGGTGTATTACCTGTGGAACAGGCGGACAACGAGCCTGCACTACTGCTGGGTGGCAGGCTGCCCAGACTGCGCGGGCCGAGTCTACTATCAGGCCCCCTGTCGTTTGTCACATCGTTTAAGCGTCCTATGCTGCACTGCTGGTAGCTGGAAGAGACAGTAGGGATGCCATTGGTGTGGTGTTGGGAGACAGGGTCGACGCGTGTGTCCGAGACGGGACCGTCGAGCTCCAGTTCATCTGAGGAGCTGCCATAAATGTCATGGCTCTCTGTGGCACTATCAAAGGACGGGCTGAGGATGGACGCCTCAGTGCCCAGAATCATGTCATCGCTGAGGGAGTCCCTGTGCTCGCTGAGCCGGGCCCCAGAGCTCAGGTCATCAAATGCACTGCTCTCCACATCTGAACCAGAGTTTAAAGCATAGCTGTCCACACCGTTCCTGTGCTCCGAGTCATCATCATCATCATCATCATCATCATGTGGGGTGCCCATGGTGGAATTTAAATCTGACAGGGAACATGTTATGTTGTCATGTGAGTCTGACTCTGGCGAGAAAAGTTTCCCATCAACATCCTCCATGAGCAACAGTCTCAACCTGTCATTCGGGTGGCCCCTTAACTCTGCAGCCTCCAACGGAGTCACGTGGTCGCATTTTAAACTCGTATCTTCGCTCCCCTCGCGTGGATGATTGTTAAACTGATACCTCGAATGGCAGTTGCCGTTTTGGTCCGTTTTGGGGTTGTCTTTACAAAATATGCGCAACACAGAGCCGGACTTGCTGCCGAGTTTGCTCAGACGGAGCGCCACCTCGCCGGCTGCGGTGTCCATCGTGCAGAGCACCGGCCTGGGGAAGGAGGGCGTCAGTCTGTCGTGGACGTGGATGCAGCCTCGGTGGAGATCAGCTCGCACCCACTCACGATCGACGGGCTGCAGCTGCATGTTCTGCCGGTGCTTCAACAGGGTCTTCCTGTCCAGGCTCCGCGTGTGCAAGGAAGACGCAGAGGACAGGGCCAAGTTCATCTTGGCGCCGCAGGCGGCGCTGACAGCCGCGGTGGCTGCGGCAGCGGCGGAGAGGTTCCTCTTCAAGCGCCTCCGTCTGAGCAGGAGCGAGCCGGAGCCGGCGGAGGAGCCCCGGCCGTTAGACGCCACACTCGCAGAGGCGCTGTTCCCGTTCTTTGCGTCTGCGACGGAGGCTGCTAAATGTCCAACGCCATCATCCGCCGCCGCCGCTGGAGTGCCGCGAGCGGCAGACAGTCCGCTGGGCTTCTTCATTAACTTGGTCGCGCATCCATCCTCAGCGACAGCCTGAACACTTTCCATATCCGACGATGAAAAGTACATAAATTAAAAAAAAAAATGCTGCGCACTTAAGCACAACCTCTACATTTAAAAGCCGGAATACATGTGTGAATACGCGGTAAATGTGCCGCCGCCCGGGCGGTTAGCGAGCCACAAGTAGTCGTCCACTTCTCGCCGTCCTTTCTCTGCTGGAGTCCCCTCCACTACTCCAGAAAAACATTTTACCGATTAAACTCGCTGAGCAGGCGGGCAGGCCAGGCACATATCAAGGCGGAGACGTGACTGCGCCTCCCGTTTGGAGCCAAAAACACCGCGTTGGAATATGAAATGAACGTCGGCAGACCTCCTACGCAAATACCGACTGATATATATTAATGAGGAGGACACAAGATGGGGGGCTAATAACAACGCGTTGCATTGTGGGGGATGTATTGCGCCTCGCGTCCGCTGATTCAAAAAGAGAAGTGTGTGAAAACTACACTTCCCACTGGACATGTGTTCGGGCTTCGGGGAAGCGGTGATGCGTATTCCGCTGAATCCAAAATCACTCCCTCGTTCGCTCCTCCACTATTTCTTCCGTAATAATTCCGATAAAGTTAGCGTTTAATTAATATTTTACACCTTATTATCAATATGCACCACAACAATCGTAAAGTGCTGCATTATTAAACGTCCGGGGAAAAGTAGTGTAAATGTTAAGGACACTACTTTAGTGCACTACAGAGTAATTTTGGACACATCCCTTCTGTATACTATTGCGTACGCAGATAAGGTCATAGTGTGATTTTTTTTTTTTTCTTACCAGAAATTTTTGCATTTCTCTACAAAACAGAAAATATGACGTATCCTCACAGCAATAATTTGCATTTTCACAAAAAAAAAAAGAATTTGCTTATATGGTGGCCAAGAGAGGCCACACAACTTCCGGTCTAGCAAACGCAGAAAACACACAGGAAACATCTGCAGAAAGCTGCATCAAAAAATCGTATTGCAAAATGAAAAAACTCTCACAAAAAGACAAAACACAACCAAATATAACTTCCAGTGCATGCTTGCCTAAAAATGCACACAAAAACAAAGATCCACAACACAATGGAATAACTAACAACACAAAAAGAGGCTTTTGCATGGGGGACAATTAAGGACGGACCCATCACTGCAATGCAAATAAAGTAATAAACCCGAAAAATAGCTAGCTTAAAAGTAAAACAAGTAAACAAATTTACTCATCTCTGATGATCAGATGTGCTACAGCCCAAAGATAACAGTGCATACACCCTGAGGCTTGAGGCAGCTGGGTTTATTATTATTATTATTATTATTTCTGCATTTGTTTTCCTTTGGAATATCTTTTGGGTGTTCCCTCACAATACTACTAAGGACATTCCATGCAGCACTTTTTCCATCCCATCGCAACATCTTTTGCATTCGTTAATACCTTTGCATTCTGTCAAATATACCTTCGTGTTCCTCGCAATATTTTTTGCAGACCTTCGCATTTAAATTTTCCATTCTCACAATACTTTTGTGTTCCATCCCAATACTTTTGGTTTACCCTGTGATAAATTTAGCATTTTCTCACAAGGCCACAGTTTACAAAGCGTCGCATGAATGAATGAAAGTTGCGTTACAAGAGAATGCAAAAATAATAAATAAATAAATAAATAAAATAAAATAAAAAGTTAGTAGGCAAACATGCTGCAACGGAAGATAAAATTTTCCAGCGGGGGGGATCAATTCCCACCTTGACCCTAGTGACTCCATATAACTACCTGCTCTCACATCTTGACTAGTTAAGAAAAAAATATTAAACTATAGGAATAAACCCTCTAATATGCACAGAGTGAAGCTTTTTAGACTAGTGGTGACAAAGCAAATAACTTTATCTCACGATGAAGACGCCATTTCACAAGACTTCCTCGAGTGGTGTTGCAGTAAATTTTGTGTCCGATGCAATTCTGCGAAATTTCAGCGTTCGCGCTCAATTGCAGGCGGTAATAGTTCGATCCCGTTTTTATCTTTAATCCAGTTTATGTTTGAAAGCTCAAAACTCAACAGAAAGGTGCAGTAATACTGCTGGCAATAGAAAAACGTCAATTTGATGTTGAGTATCAAATTAAGACTTTTAAATAGCCACTTTTCTGAGGTGTAAGTTTACAAGCACATACAAATATTTTTTAAAGTAGTACTCTAAAATGATGTTTTCATTGGTAATCAGTTTTATTCCAGCTAATCAACCATAATTGGGTTTCAACATGAAATTTTCATGGAGAAACACGTTTGCTGGCTACCAATTTCTATTATACTGTTACGTAACGACCGGCAGTTGAAATGCTGAAAATTCTTGAGTAGGTCACCGAATTCGGTGGGTCACAGACTGAGCTGGAACACCAGCACGTGGCGCTTTCATTCTGTTGTTCTGCTCGCCATCTAGTGGAAGGAGCGTGATTTACAAAAGAGATTTAAGAACAAACTGCGGTAGTTTATCTATAGCTGCAATAATTAATAGACCGTTAAAGGAATACTTAAATAGTTAAAAGTCTAAGTTAGATTGAAGATTTGATTAAATTGTGAAGATTTGATGTTGCAGTTTGAGTGTCAGTCTGTTGGTTTGGGTTAAAGTTTGACATAATAAATACATTTGGAGTTTCATATCAGCTTGTGGCTGTCTAAGCACACGGTCCATGCACCGGGTCAACAAAAAGTAACTTTATTTGGATGATTTGTGATTATTTAGATGATGATGGATTAGCGGCAGCTTCGTCATCATCATTGAGAAATGGAGTGAGGGAAGCCACCAAGACATTATCACCACTCTGAAGGAGTTAAGGGCTTGTGTGGTTGGTAAAACTGTGCACAGTGCAACTTTGCTCTGTTGCATTGCCAGTTATGTGAATTTTCTTAAAAATGCAGGAAAACATGAAATTTTAGCTGCACTTTGCCAGAAGGCACATGGGCAACCTGAGCCTAGATTTGATCCATTTTCCTGTTTTACAATCCTTTTCTACTCCACTCCAACGCGGAGCTTTCAAAGAAAGAAAACAAAGTTACAAACCTGCACATTCACCGTTTTCAACAATTAGATCAAACTGATGCTCCAACACAGAATGCAGAATCAAACCCAGTTTGATTTAAACAATTTATTACTTAAATTCTATAAACAGATTTAAAAAAAAATTATACATATTATAAAAACACATAGTGTGGCCACTTCGGACGTTACGTGGAGGTCATGGTTCCATGTACACGGAAGCAATAAACACACGTGTACTCTGGATGACCCCAGTTTGTGAGGACATGCAGCTCCACAAAGTGATGGAGCACCTCACTGGGTTTCTGCAGGCAGAGACAAGAAAGATTAGAACAAAGTACGTACTGTTAGAATGTGTGCAGGACAGCAGGTTGCTGCCTAAAGCCTACAGATAACAAATATACTGTAGTCAGAACCTGATCGGATTCTTTGGACTCACAGGCAGCTCAAACGTCTGCATCGGCTCGCCGTCCTTATTATAGATGAACTTCCCCAGCAGAGTACTGTCTTCATTCTCGCTGACTGTCCCCTGAAAAAGACGGAGAGACAACATGTCACAAAAAAACCTGACCAGAAAAAGTAACCGAAACAAAGTCCAGAACACTGAAGCTAAATGCTATGCTAAATAGCAGAACAATTATTACTAAATTTAATAAAAAAAACACAGTCATAATTTATTTTGGCTGCTTGTGTTTTTGTTTGGGGGAACCACAGCAGATGAATAATTGTTATAAAAAAAAAAAGTCTCTATGTTAATGTTAGCTTAATCCCAAAAATTAGCCCCCTGTTAGCTTGAAAATCAGTGTTAAACTTTTACAATAAACTGCCTGTTTTCTGAAGTCATCTGCTTTTTGAAAACTAATTCGTTTTTTGTTTTTTTTTGTTTTGTTTTGTTTTTTTTTTAGCTGAAAAGAAAATCATAGTTGACGATGTTGCGCACGTTAAGAGTTGGATTATGTGTTAGCATAGAAAAACAGCAGATCGGTGTGCTAACGTGATGCAACATGACCACAATGTGAATTCTGTACAAGATGTCATTTTTATAGAATAGTGATTGTTGCAAACAGACCTGATTAAAATAACTAATGTTGATCAATTTCTGAATCATAACAAAATGAAATAATAAAAAATATTCATGTTGAACAGGTCTGAATGTTCCATCTGTACACTTCTAAAAACATTAGATTGTTAATTCCACTGCTTCAGTTTTCCAAAAAAAAAAAAAATTCATCAGCCAAACTTTTGTTTGACAAAATTTCAAAAATATCTGAATTAAACAATGTTCCAACAGTTGAGTAACATGGTGCCTGCCAACAATGTGTTACCAGGTTATCCATGAGCAGGTAAACAACAAGTCTACAATTCTTTGGGTAAATAAATGAGTCCTGGAGTCCCAGGCTTCGTTTCTGGATTGTGATCACCCACGTAGATCTCGAAATCTTTTGGTGCCGAGTCGATGCGTCCAGTGGGGGAGTTGTAGAGCGGCAGGTGGTCCAGTGTGACGTGGGTAAGTCTGACCAGGTGGGACAGGGAGATGAAAAGAGTTCCCTGTGCACCCGGAAATGGCCAGCACCTCCCTGAGAGCAGCTCGGGGTGACCCTGAAATATCAGAGACAAAGTCGGAGTTAGACCCGGCACCAAACAATCGATCATCTTTATTGAGAAGATCTTCAGAGAGAAGAAGAAACTCAGAGGTAACGAATGTCCAAAGGAAGAAACAAAAAACATACCTAATAACAACGCGTGGGTTCACTGAGCACTACCACAAGGGGGCGCCAAACAGGGTCACGCAGTTCGAAGGACAGCTGTGGAAGATCGCTGTGTGACCACACGAGCGCATACGAAGAATAAAACAAACATTGATTCAACGTAAAGAAAAATAACTTTCACCTGAAAAATAACAAGAAAAAAAAAACACACAGAGTAGACTTGTTTAAAAATAATAATAATAATAATAAAAACTACAGGGAAACTTAACTTTTCATTAAAAATATAATAATTCAACAAACAAATAAAAAAAAGCTACTAAATTGTTACATCCATGTTTGTAGTTTGTTAACATTTTCCAGATAAAATTTACTCATGAAATTTGTTGAATATTTTAAAAAGAAAAATCACTGAACAGCAGACATGAATAAAAACTGAATGTATTTTATTATTGCACTCAAAACAAAAATTGAGAAACCAACCGAGAGACTCCAGGGCAAAATCAGGCATTTTGTCGGCAACAAGTCCTCCACAGACTGAGGAGCAGCGTAGGTCCAACAGCCGGATCATATCGTGCTCCTGATTAATACACAACACAAAGAAAGACACATAACAGCATGATTAAAACTATAATAATAATAATAATAATAATAATAACAATAACAATATAATAATAATTAAAAAACAAGTTTTGACAAATTATTGAAGGTGTGTAAAATAATAAATAGATGATGATGTATGCCACAGCTGAACATTTTCCAGATTGCAAACATGAGTGGGTTCAAAATACGTAAAAAATAAATCAAATAAAAGATTTTCCACAATTATCAGTTGAATGAATCAATTCTTAATTTCTTGTTGACGTTCTCCAACCTGCAGGTGGTGTACTTTCACTACTTCATCTGAATGACATTCAAAGGCCTGGGGCCTCATGTACAACATAGCATACACCAAAACACAGAAACTGCACAAAAAAATTCAGATGTATCAAAGTGTGCGTACACATGGATCCAAGCACGTTCCTTTTTGTACATCCCAATCAATGTGGAAATGAGTGCACATGCACCAAGCCCCTCCCTTTCCATGTTCATATTTGCATATGAAAATTCATGTAAATAGGCCCTTGGAGCTGGGATTGCTCACTCCATCAGATCAGTCAACATGAACACAGACAAGAATTTATACCATGTGTGAGTTACAGATGACTGGAAATGAAGTGGAGACATGCAGGGATAGTTTATTTGGTACCCTTGCAAACGCAATACGTGAAACAGGAAAAATGTTAGTGGGAGTGTGTGTGTGAGGCCGTAGCTGCTGTGAGCTCAGAGCAGCGCGCACACACACAGAAGTTAAAAAGGTAAGATATTCTGCCGCTGACAGTGTGTGACATTCACAACTTTACATATGCATTTATTGACAAATACTGAACACAGGGAGACAATCAAGGGCCTGCTAACAATCTGCAGCTCTAGTTTCACCATCAACGAAAAAAAACACATTAATATTAATAATAAAAACATATTTGAATGCACACATGCCCAAATGTGCCCATGCTGGTTTACATTCAAAACAGGTACACAAATCAACTATTTGCCCACGCAGCTGTCCGTCACGCACAGTGCCAGCCCCTGTTCCCAACCCAACCCAATGCATTTGCACATCACATATGATATGAACACTGATGGAATGAAAATGGTTCCTATTAACAAAAACAAATTAATCACGTGATGGCGCCCTTATAGCAATATGTGTGCAGTCAATAGCTCTGATTACATTAGGGAAACCGGCTCTCACTGCAAATTGTGCTTTAATGTTGGAATGTGATTAATGTGATGTACCTGGATGATATTCAGATGCATTCCATGTCTCGGCACAGGGTTGACTGGCAAACTCCTGACTGTTCGGCCAGCTCACACTGGAATGCCCCTATTGCCAAGAAGCCCAGTGTGGTCAGCACCTATGCGGATACAGACAACCCCTGACTCCTCGCTGTGTTGCGCTCTGAGCCGGCCCCAGTTCTGCGCACAACTCCAGTAACAGTGGCCTTGGTAATTGGAATCGGCTTATGAGCCAATTATCATCATTTGCAAGTAAATTCCTGAGTTTCCTGAATACACGCTCACGCCAGATTGAACCATTTGCAAGGTCTTCTAACAACGCTAACGCAGCCACTGTTAGTGCCATTTTATGCTTCACTTTGTGGATACTTTTAGATCTACCCATATAATTGCAAACATGTCGGTGTGTTAATTGTTCATCATTGTGTTTCTGATGTGCACTGATGACTTCATGTTTTCACACTATTAACAGTGTCCCAGCATCACCTCTACGTGTTGCCAGTGGAACAATAGCTGTAGAAACGTACGCACGCCAGCCAGGATTTTTGCATGACGCACTGCACATTTCCACGGTCATTTCACTTTTGATACATCTGAACATCGGAGTGGAGACGAATGTACATCGCGATTTTGTGTGTACACACGTTTTGTACATGAGGCCCTGAACTTGAACACCTATTACACGTGCTGTAACATTAAAATAAATTTTTAGATCCTTTTGGGTTTTAAAAAAGCAAATGAATGAAAATAAAATTGAGAAACTTAATAATTTACGTGAAGTGAAGATCTGCCAACGAGATGTTCGATCCAGTGAAGAATTTAAGGAGATGTTGTTGCCATGATGACAACAACTTCTGAGATCACAATTCCCATCCACTAAACCAACTTGTGATTACATTAAAAACTTAAAGTGGCACAAAACTGAGATTTTTTTTTCATTACAGTTTAGGTTTTGCGGTTTTCTTCTTGTTAAAACTGTTGCATTTTTTTATTTGTCTCAATTTTAGAAACAGGAAAATGTATTAAAGTAAAAAAAAAAAAGAAGTTTCCTGACATGGACTTTGCAATAAGCTTTCAAATTGCTGCAAAACTGGAATTTAAGTGTAAATGAATTGTGTTTCTTACTGAGATCGATGTAGAGGAGGAGGAGGAGGAAAAGGTCACATGACTTTTTTTGCAGCTGTGAAGAAAGAAAAAGAGAACATTTCTATGAATGATGATGATCTGGAGCTCAGAGTTAACATGTGCATGCACATAGGTGCATGTGCACACCGTGCTGCTGTTGTGTTGACATGAAATCAAGTTAATATCACCTTTGTAGAGACGAGATGTGGCGCTCTCTGCACCGTCAGTCCGGCCTGCAGCCACGGGCGGCTCGGTGCCGGCAGAACCGCTGTCCTGTCTGACCGGCTGAAGAATAAAAATAAAGAGGAGGAATAAAAATAAAGAGATGGCAAAGAAAATATCAGACTTAAAGCTACAAATCCCCGAATCCCATCAGGTACCTGAGAGGAGACTCGCAGTGAGAAAGACTCGTGGGACTCGAGTCAGTGTCCTCATGGAAACTCGAGTCCATCCTGGAAAGGAGGTGAAGACTTCTATGAGTCATGACTGGAGACATGACTGGAGAGACAGAGAGAAGACCAGACTTCATTAAATAATTAACATGTATTAAAATTCCATCATAATGTTAATAACTAATAATACATTCTTGTGTGTAAAAGTTCACACAGTGGGGCAGGGGGTTAAATTATTACACTTGTTATAAATTTTGAATCAGTCCTGTGCAAAAGTATCAAAAACTTTTAATTCCGCTATTTTTAAATAATAATAATAATAATAATAATAATAATGCAAAGCTGCTGAATATCTATTATTTATGAAAACATAATTTTAGGTGGCTTTATTATTATTTTAGGATGTGGTTCAACAAATTAAAGCCAACAGTCTGCACTATAAGTTGACATTAAGTGCTTTTTGTTGTGTGGGCCGCTGAAGAGGAGATACTGCTGGCCCACCACCAGGGGGCGCCCTGCCTGAAGTGCGGGCTTCGGGCACAAGAGGACGCTGCCACCTCGCGGGAACAGCCGGGAGTGACAGCTGTCACTCATCAACTATGACAGCTGTCACCAATCACCACGTCATCACTCACCCTACAAGAGCCGGACGACATCTCCACCCCGCTGCCGAGATATCGCCTACCATTAGAGGTAATAATCCTCAGCCGTAGCTGTACCGTATCGCACTTCAACTGTTTGTCTGTCTGTTACAGGAGTACCTGGTTACTTGCATCAGCTGTAGGCTGAGCTGGTCGGTGATGGCAGGGTGACGGATTGCACCCTTCACGATCAGTGAGACAAGTGACTGTTCAGGTTCTGTAAAAGACTGTGTTCATATTTGCGGAGGTGGAGGTGTATTTCCCACCTGCCTGAACTGGTACGAGGAGTTACTGAGCGTCACACACGCTCACCTCGTTTTCTGTTTTTGTTTCCTGCCAGCAGTACCAGATCCGACAGCCGGAGACGGTGGCCACCTGGGGACTCAGGACTTGGCGGCTCCAGTATCCTCCAGGTTTGGTGGCAGTGGAAATCGTGTGGGATCCGGCTCTTCTCTGGACGGACGTCTCCTATCCTCGAGTCTGCCCACACGTCACCTTTGTACTTTTGACTGTAATCCAAATTCTGCATTTGTCTGTATTTCGTTGTGCACATTTCACAACAGTAAAGTGTTGTATTTTTTGGCTCATCTATTGTCCGTTCATTTGCGCCCCCTGTTGTGGATCCGTGTCATTACACTTTCCCAACACTTTTAACTCTAATACACTGTGATTAAACAGCTAAAGTAACACCGTCAAACAATGTTTACTCACTGACCACTTCATTAGGGACCCGTCTTCAGCTGCTCAGTCCAGCAGTTTTATAAATGAGTCCATTATGTGGCAGGAACTCGATGCATTTCAGCGAGTGGACAAGATCAAGAAGATGTGGTGAAGTTTGGACCAAGCATCAGCATGGGGACAAATAAGTGACTTTGAAAATGATGTGAACTGCTGACCTTCTGGGATTTTTCACTCGCAACCAACTCCAGGGTCAACAGAGTCAAGTCTGGGAGCAGGTGCTGATGTCGGTCCTGGATGGCAACCACCCAGGTGGACAACCAAACTGTTGTTTTTTAAATCCACATGAGCTCAACCAATAATTTGCACCAGATTTTACCAAAATTGGGGCAACTCCAACATTAACTCACCTTCCAACATCAATTCATGTTGCATTCATGGTACGTCTGAATTTACAGCTTCAATAGAAATGTAGTACTAAAGTAACAATACTGTTGTGTTTTCAACATACTTTTTATTTTATGGGTAAATGGGTCATTATATCAAATATTGAGCTGATTTATGTTCTGTTCATACAACTTTCATATATGAATGAAAAACTGATAAAGTACCCAAAGCAGTATCACTGCAAACATCAGACATTTGCTGCAGTTTTAACACAGGGGCACATTTATATTTTCTTGGAGGAGCTCTCATTTTTCTGCAGTTTGTAACAATCAGTTTGCAGTTGAATTCTACACTTTTGTTATCTGGCAACCATCAACAATATCTTGGTGTTGAAGTTGATGGATTTATGAACAGTTCAGGAAATTTTATGCCCAAACAAATTTATTTTTCAGTGAATTTCACAAGTGTTCCTGTGATGTTTATGTTGTTCAGGTCAGATTGGACCTCAATATCTTGTTCTTGTATTTGTTTCAAGGCTTCTGTTGGTGTTATAAATAAGGTCTGAGTTACTCACAATAATTTACTGTGTTAGTTTTTATAGATTCCTAAAAGATCAAGTGTTAATTTGTTAATTTGTCAGGAACATCTTTTGGTGAACTGATGATAAAGAATGTGTGTAGTGTTAAAACCAGACTGTTACAGAGTGAAAATGCATTTGTAGACAGTGTTCTTAACTCCAATGTGTGAAAATTCTGTCATAAGATTTTACATGTTTATATTTTAATTTATTCTGTCAATGTCTTATATATATATAAAACATTGACAGAATAAATTAAAAGCGACCTCTTGTGGTGGTTGTTTAAATAGCAGGATTGACATCTTTGTTTCTTCTTATTTATGTTGATATTTTTGTACTTCTATTAACCTTTTGTTTGAACTAAAAGGACTGAAATTAATTTATTCACGATTTTAAAAATCTTTTTACTTTTGAGTTTTTATGTGAGGGTTACAACTTAATTATTCTCTTAAATAATACAGGATTATTTGTGGAAATGTGAATATCTGTGTATAAATTAAATTTTCTGTAAATCCACTGATAAAAAGATATAAAAACAAACAGTAATTTGATAATTTGAAGTGATGTAAAACTTTTGCACAATCTGATTATTATCATTGTTCCTATGTTTGTTACAATCTCACTGTTTACAGACTAAATCATTTAAATTATGCATTTTTTCACCTTCTTTATTTGACAAACAGTCCTATTTTGATCCACATTAAATGGTGTCTACACAATATTGTGACTTTAAATGTGATGAAATATGAAGTTTAACTGGAATCAGACGGCAACAAAAACACTAGTGTTAAAAGTCTGAATCATTTACCTGATTGTGTTGAGACGATGTTAGTTCGTCAGAAACTCCACTCAGCAACAACAAACCTCAACTTCGTTTGACTTTTAAAACAATTATCACATCAACTGAAGATCTAATTAATCAAAGAAACAAAATCCACAGACTGATTTAAAAAAAGCTGCTGCACATCAAACTAACGAGCAAGAACTAAAAGACCAAACGACCACTTAGCTCACACGTCATCAAGACAAAATCACTAACGGTCAAAAAACAAAAAAGTGGCAGAAAGAAAAATCTCACTTCCGGTGAATCACCAAATTAAAAGCACCAGTCATACAAAACATGCCACTTCCGGTGAAATACCAAATTAAAGCACGTCACTAAAAAAATGGACACTTTTGGTGAAAATTGATGAAAACCCCACCGACAATCATTTCCCACAGTGAGCATCAGTTATATTGCAAATCACTGAAATATATCAGATTACAACTGGCTAAAGAGCTGCTGAAATGTGAACATTTTACAAATTAATAGGTCAATGCACATTTGGGAATCAACCTTTATTTATTTTGTTATTTCAGTTGCATTTCTATATTTTAACGTATTTCATATTTTATATCTATACACACAAACACACACAGAGAGAGGTGCTGGTAAAATATAATTAGAATATGATGAAAAAGTTGATTTATTTCAGTAATTCCATTCAAAAAGTGAAACTTGTACATTATATTCATTCATTACACACAGACTGATATATTTCAAGTGTTTATTTCTTTTAATTTTGATGATTATAAACTGACAACTAATGAAAATCCAAAATTCAGTATCTCAGAAAATTAGAATATTACTTAAGACCAATGCAAAAAAAAGGATTTCTAGAAATGTTGGCCAACTGAAAAGTATGAACATGAAAGTATGAGCATGTACATCACTCAATACTGGGGCTCCTTTTGCCTGAATTACTGCAGCAATGCGGCGTGGTATGGAGTCAATCAGTCTGTGGCACTGCTCAGGTGGTTTGAGAGCCCAGGTTGCTCTGATAGTGACCTTCAGCTCTTCTGCATTGTTGGGTCTGGGATGTCTCATCTTCCTCTTCACAATACCCCATAGATTTTCTATGGGGTTAAGGTCAGGCAAGTTTACTGGCCAATTAAGAACAGGGATACTATGGTCCTAAACCAGGTACTGGTAGTTTTGGCACTGTGGGCAGGTGCCAGGTCCTGCTGGAAAATGACATCTGCATCTCCATAAAGTTTGTCAGCAGCAGGAAGCATGAAGTGCTCTACAACTTCCTGGTAGACGGCCGCGTTGACCTTGGACCTCAGAAAACACAGTGGACCAACACCAGCAGATGACATGGCACCCCAAACCATCACTGACTGTGGAAACTTTACACTGGACCTCAAGCAACATGGATTCTGTGCCTCTCCTCTCTTCCTCCAGACTCTGGAACCTTGATTTCCAAGGGAAATGCAAAATCTACTGTCAACAGAGAACATAACTTTGGACCACTCATCAACAGTCCAGTCCTTTTTGTCTTTAGCCCAGACAAGACGTCCGGTCAGCAGTCTTCCCCATGATTGTGTCACCTACAGAACTAGACTGAGAGACCAGTTAAAGGCCTCTGCAGGTGTTTGGAGTTAATTAGCTGATTCGAGTGTGACACCAGTTGTCTTCAATATTCAACCTTTTCACAATAGTCTAATTTTCTGAGAAACTGAATTTGGGATTTTCATTAGTTGACAGTTATAATCATCAATATTAAAAGAAATAAACACTTGAAATATATCAGTATGTGTGGAATGAATGAATATAATGTACAAGTTTAACTTTTTGAATGGAATTACTGAAATAAATCAACTTTTTCATGATATTCTAATTATATATGTGGCCTTTTATTGTGGGCAGTCTAAGGCACACCTGTGCACTAATCATGGTGTCTAATCAGCATCTTGATATGGCACACCTGTGAGGTGGGATGGATTATCTCAGTAAAGGAGAAGTGCTCACTATCACAGATTTAGACTGGTTTGTGAACAATATTTGAGGGAAATGGTGATATTGTGTATGTGGAAAAAGTTTTAGATCTTTGAGTTCATCTCATACAAAATGGGAGCAAAACCAAAAGTGTTGCGTTTATATTTTTGTTGAGTGTGTGTGTATGTATATATATATATATATGAATTGTGTATTAATAAGCCTTGACTGGAGTCAGTATTTAGATTCCAAGTTGCCTTAATACAGGAAGAAGTCTATACATTAAAATTTTTTATGCATGAATGAAAAACAGATAAAAGTATACTGAACATTGCAAACACATTTGTGTTTTCTTTGGGGGGGGGGGGGGGGGAGACTCTTGTTTTTCCTGCAGTCTCTATCAATCAGTTTGTGTTTGGACTCTACACTTTTCTTACCTGGTAACCACTTACAAAATTAACAACATCTTGATATGTGGTTGAAAGTTGATGTACTTATGAACAACTGTTTGAGACAGTTCAGGAAATTTTATGGCCAAACAAATTTATTTCTCAGTGAATTTCGTAAGTGTTGCTGTGATGTTTATGCTGTTCAGGTCAGATTGGACCTCGATAGCTTGTTCTCGTCTTTGGATCCAGACGTATGTCGCTGTTATGAACATTTTGCATCACTGCTCTGAGCTTCATGGTGGAGTCGAGGGGAGAAGAATCGTCTTTCTCTCTCTCTCTCACACACACACACGCTGATTTTTATGTACTTCTATGAACCTTATGTTTGAAATAAACTGACTAAACTGAATTTGCGTCTTAAGTAATATCATCTTATATTTTGACTAGAAATTAGACAAATATATTTGGTAAGATTTTGCAGTGTAATGGGCACGATGTAGGTAAAAACCCATCAGAAATAGATAGAAAAAATACACAGGACTGAAGATTATCCTTAAAGGTTGTGGACTCTTTATCAGCAGCTCTACATAAAACATTTAATAATGTAATGCTCCATGACTGGACTGTGTGATCACTCCAAGAAGTATCTTCAGAAATTAGATGTCAGATATGAACTTGGACCAAAACAGTAACACACATATTCAGATATGAAATTTAATAGGCAAGATGTATCCTTTACAAGGTGACCTGCATTAAAAAAAAACAAAACAAAAACTTCAATTATTGGTCAGTTGCTCCACCATGACATGGAAAAGGAAACAATTATTGCTGAATTCATGTTCCTTCATGCTCAGGCCAGTGGCTCCGATTGTTTAAAATTCCAAAGTGTGTTTTGACAAATCTCTACTGTCCTGAAGTCACCGAACCTACGGACTCAGAATTTCAAATAACAGCCTGAAAAAGAAGCTTCAAGTCAAGACAAACCCTGTAAACAGACCGAGTCATAAAAGGGGGTCAGTTTGAATTAAGACATTTTCATTCAGCCCACTGGCCAAACAGGTTTTCCAGACCACCTGAGGTGACCAGTCCGGTCTCAGTATACCTACACCAAAATGCAATATAACCTTCTCAGAGTGACAGCTATAGCGAGGCAGCCAAAATTTTAAAATGCTCCAATCATTTCCAAATGTACCACGTTAGTTATCGGATCATAAAGATTCCAAAAAGGTATAGTTTTGCAGATCAAAGTCCCAAAAATATAAAATTATGCGTTTAAAAATCAGCAAAATCGTGACACAGACCATTTTTAGTTGATTCAGGGGATGAAGTTGCTCCAATTTTGGTAAAAATTTAAAAAAGGAAGTTTGCACCAGTTAGGTTTTATCACATTACATACACTCACCGGCCACTTTATTAGGTACACGTGTTCAATTGCTTAACACAAATGAGTAATCATAGCCCTGCACCAGACTGGCGTTTTGTCCAGGGTGTACCCCGCCTCACACCCTATGACTGCTGGGACAGGCTCCAGCCCCCCTGTGACCCCTAATTGGAGTACACCGTTGAAGATGAGTGAGTGAAATAGCTCATCAGCCAATCACGTGGCAGTAACTCAGCACATAGGCATCTAGACATGGTGAAGATGGCTTGTTGGAGTTCAAACTTGAGCATCGGAATGGGGAAGAAAGGAGATTTAAGTGACTTTGAAAGTGGCATGGGCACCAACAAATATTTCTGAGTATTTCAAAAACTGCGGATCTACTGGGATTTTCACACACAACCATCTCTAGGGTTTAAAGAGAATGTTCAAAAAAAGAGAAGATATCCAGTGAGCGGCAGATGTGTGGCTGAAAATGTCTTGTTGATGTCAGAGGTCAGAGGAGAACGGACAGACTCGCTGATATGGACCAACATCTCTCAGGACTGTTTCTAACACCTTGTTGAATCTATGTCAAGAAGAAATAAGACAGCTGTGAAGGCAAAACGAGAATCCAACCCAGTACTAAAGCTGTACCTAATAAAGTGGCCTATGAGTGTATTGCTCATAGAATCCAATGCATGTTGAGCTTGTTTACATATTATTTATGGAGACCAAACATTAACAACAGCCACAACTCTTTCACTTTATAATCTTGCTAGCACAACCAATAATTTGCATCACTACCAAAATTGAAGCAACTTTAATTTTTGTCCTCTGTAGAAACTTTTACTGGCCTTTTTTGTCACATTTTTGCTGGGTGGTGGTTTTGTTTTTACCCTATAACTTCAAAGTCTTCAGTCATAGATAGTCCAAACTATACCTTTTTTAATCCTTATCATTAGATAATTAATGTGGTATTCATTACCACATGATTGGAGAATTTTTAAATTTTGACCCCTACGTGGCTACAGTTGTCACTCTGGGACGGTTGTCATGCATTTTCATGCAGAACACAGTATAAGGAGACTGGATTGTAAGTGGCACTGACTTGTGCAGGCTCAGACTACTTTCTAAAAGAAAACTCGATGTAAATATGAAAGTTTTAGACTGTCCTACATAAACTGAAGAGTGTGACACATCAGGCTCAATTCTCAGGTCCGTGTCGTCGGATCATCTACTTAGGAATGAGAGCAATGCGTTTCCCATTGCAGACAAATCAATGATAAACAGCAGTGTAGCATTATATTGAAAATGTTACAATATGTTTTGTGAAATGTGACGCAAAGTCAATGAATTAAAAAAAAAAAGACTTTGGTCAGAAAACAAAACACAGAGGACAACTCAACACAACAATAAAACATCTCTTTCCTCCACAACAGGTCACAAACAACAACAGGACTGACACCACTACAACTAACCGCGAGCCCCCAGATGGAGCCACGCAGAACCAAATACCATTACGCCAGACGGTCAAAAACCTTTGACCTCTGCAGCTTCGTTTCAATTGACAAGCAACTGTTTCATAATAAAACTTCAAATTAACGCAGTTAAAGAACCAAAAAACAAAACAAAAAAATAACATTCAATGTACATAAAGCTCATGATTCATCACATGACCAGATCATTAAAGTCAAACAACAAACTGGTCACAGATCAACAATCAAACAATATTTTACACACTTGGGTCCTGACCTTTGAACAGTAAGCATTTTAAAGCTAAAAATTTAAAAGTGCAAAATCTAAAAAGGTGTAGTCCCTTTTGATTTTTGCACAAAAAAAAAAAAAAAAAAAATGTCTGTCCTGAAATCTGGGATTTATAAACGTACCTTTATGTCTGGAATATATCACAAAATTACAGCTAATTTTATAGCAGGTAAATTAGTTAATTTAAGGGGGATTCCTTGGCAAAGATGGTGATTTCACTCCGAGAGATCTTACCTATGACCTGCAGGAGGAAGCGCATGCATGTACAAGGTTTGAAGTTTGTGTTGCGTTTGACGGACTGGGAACTCAGAATTTCCAGTTTCCAACAAAGAAAGTAACATAAAGAGACAAATTATAACTGTGTGTCGTCTTACGTGTCCAGCTGGTATCCAGCAAAATCTTTCTATGCAATTTGTCTGGATGTTATCCCGAATGCTTCCCAGAGGGATTTCTCATCTGTTATGTTTATTGGCATGTCTGTTGCTTTCTTTATGCTTCAGTTTCATTTACTTTCTACACTTTCAGATGTAACTGATTGTGTTTCTTCGGCTCCGTGATTGCTGTTCGAGGGTCAGAAAAGTCCCCCGCCAGCCCAGGAATTCTCCATCGTGGCCACAGAATGCATGTCGTGGAATCTTGTTGCTGTATTTTAACCCATGTGGGCCAAAATTCTAAACTGGCTCCACAGAAGGTCAACTTTGGTAACATTTGTGATATACGATTGTGAAGCCTTTATTTGAGTACTAAGGAACAAAATTATGATGCTAAAACAAATCCCTTAAAAAAAAAAAAAAAAGACTTACACGGTTTAAAAAAAAAATACATAAACCAAAGGGAGTACACCTTTAAACTGGCAGACTTTTCCAGCTGAGATTGAGCCGTGGCTGCAGAGCGTGCGCTTCTTTCTACTGCAGATGTGAGATTTTAAAATCACATCTGGTCAAAATGTGCCGGTCAACAAGCGGATCTGCTTTTGGGTTAATGAGGGAAAAACTGCTAAAACAAGGCTTCAATTAAGGTAAAAATGAAATACTATTTTAAAAAAAAGTGGAGGAGGGGTGAGTTGACGTGGGGTGTACCGCACAGACAAAAGCGTACGACGACTTGAGTATAAAAGTAGTGTTAATACATGAATGTACATTTTGAGCAATGCTTATTAAAACATACACAGCTGCAAATGCAAAAACTAAAAACGATCAAAGTCTCGGTGCTGAGACGCCCCTGATCACATGCAGATTAAATATAGTTGTGCTGCAAGTGCCTGGAATAAAAATCTATTCAAACAGAAAAAAAAAAAAAAAACGGTGCCAGAACACATCTGCCCACTGAATTTTTTACATTTTGAGATTCTGATGTGAAACTTGGTGGTGATTCTTCGTTACATGTGATAGTTCCTTCTTGGTTATAAACAAAATGTACATTTTTGTAGAGAGCACCCAAACTCTCAAATTCACAGTTAGCAATTACGTTGAAGTGAGAATTCAGACTGTGGAGTAATGGCACACCGATGGAACACCAGGGGGCGCTATAGCACAGAAGAAGCTGAGAAAAGAAATACTGTACAATTAAAAAAAAATGTTTTACCTTCCTCAGCATTTACAAAGTCCTATGAATCAACACTGCATCTTCACTCGGAGCTCTGAAGCATCCATGGAGACAGCGTAACCACCAAATAAATTAAAAACTCTTAAAAAATAAACTTGTCCACTGAGACAGTCCACTGGTGTTAATGAAGCAAAGTGAGGGCCAACTCTGTGACGCTGTTCTCAGGGGGCGTGGCACGTCGCCCGCTGCATCAAATCCGTCCTTTCGGCTTATCGCTGGCTGAAAACTCAGTGGAAGTTTAGCAAACAGTCAAGCAAATTCCACTGATGGGCAGCAGGGGGCGATGTGGATCAATGGCGTGTGCTACTACAGCGTGTGAAACCGCGGGTTTCGAGTTCCAACTCAGATGTGTGGGTCTTGAAAAAGGCATTTCAGAAGACATGGCCTTATTGTAGAAACGGGCACCGTTTTTCTGTCGAGCACTTAAGGTTCTCAGTGGACGAGAGCGCCAGTGGGCGCCGCTCGAGACAGTGGTGGTCTGCTAAGGTCTGTGAAACCTGGAGGAGACAACATGAGGAAGGACCACATGTTTTATTAAACCACAGCTCTGCACAGCATGCAGCCGCCAGTGATGGAAATAATTCTCTATTTAAACAAAGAGGTTGAGGACATCAGTGCACGTTACCTGGTTAAATGGCGACTTGACTCGTGCACTTCCATCTCATTACTCTTGAAGTCGTTGAGTTCTTTTCGGATCGCCGCCTGCAGCAGATAAACAAGATCGAGCATTTATGATACAAACGCACGCACACACACACACAAGTTGACTCCTCCTCCTTTTGGCTTTGAGCATCATTTAGGCTCATCTGACCACCATAAATTATTTTATAATTTTTTTTTTTGTATTTTATGGCTTTTAACCACATTTTCCAACTATCACAAATACAATCACTGTTTGTTTGAAAACTGAATCCATTTCGCTTCAGGAAAACGTAAAAAAAAAGGTCCAACAAAACTTGTAATTATCTAAAACAATCCTGTTTGCATCTGACATTTAAAAAATAAATAAATAAATAAATCTCTGTCATTGCAGGAGTACTATTCCTTTGTACCGTTCATAACATACTTTGACCATTCCACATTTTGATTAGTGACCTGTGATCCTGATCGCTCATCTTTGATAACCTTCAGTACTCATTGATCAACTCTGAGTCTATATTTTGGCCAGCACTTAAATCCTGATTGCCATTCTTTGACCTCGAGCAGCCATCTTTGATTTAGACCTTTGATCCAGTTTGATAATCCTTGATCTTATTGATCATCTGTTTCTGACCTTTGAACTGCAGCTTTGATCCTCACTGATAAAACTTTGATCTGGCTCAGCCATCTCTGATTCTGTTTTTTGATCCAAAGGTTTGATCCAGCTTGATAATCTTCGATCCTGGTCCATCACATGTTCCTGATCTTTGAGCAACAGTTTCGAGCTTGCTCAATCATCTCTGATTGTGTTCTTTGATCCAACGCTTTGACCCACAGACTGGACATACACCACACAACCCCTCCATGAAGTCACAGGTCATAGGATTTCTGAAGTTTTGGATTTTGCCAACTTATCACTGAACTCATGGCCAAACTATAAACGGTTAAAGAGGTGGAGCATGGGCAAGAGCAGCGTGACCTGGGCAGGAGGAATGAAACCCAAACAAAACTCCATCTCAAAGTTAGCAAACAAACTGAAGCCAACAGTCTCATCTTTGTTCAGATGTTTTATTAGCAGACTTTTGCAGACTGCATGGTGGTTTTCATGATGAGTGGTTTGGGAGTGGCTATTAAAAATTGTGACTTAAAAAGGTTCCATAAATGATGCCTTCTGTGTTAATGGCAGCGCCAGTGTAGTTCTGTGACTGCATCAGCAGGGGGAAATGCTTAACAAATACAAAGCCCTGTCTTTAATAAAGTTTTTAAAAATTTGTGTTTGCAAAAAAGTGTTTGCAAAGTGCAAATTTAAGCTGCTTTCATTCATGAAGCTGCTCACTTCCGCAGTCCAGGAGACGGTGGTGCATCATTCTTGCCATTGTCGGTCTTTAAACTACGCTGCTGCAGCAAAGGGAAGCTTGTCTGCCTTGCCCAAGGGCGTCATGACCAAACAGACGTTCTTCTCTGATGAGATTGAGAAAATAAAATAAAAGGCTGCTTTTTCCAAGAAACCGTTTACGATTCTTAAACTCAAGCGAGTGACAACAGTGCAGATGGATGTCGTCATTATTATTACAGTCTGTATTCAGTACAACTCATGCAGACGGTTCCAGCTGCAGATGTTTCTGTGACGAGGATAAAAGCAATAATAAAATCTGTGCTGACAAAAAAAAAAAAAACAGACGAGGCATCCCGAGGCGCTGCTCGTCCAATGACTCTTATGTAGGAGCAGGCTCTCAGGTCCTCAGGTGAGGTGACACTTGCCGCCGCCGCGCTAATGATGCGGGCAGTGAGGGGAAGCACTGCCTCAGGGATTGAACTCACAACGCAGAACAAAAGTGCTATAAGCTGAAGCTGCTGTGTTACAGCTGACATCACAAAGAGGAGCAGAGAAGGAGAAAGACGCACACGATCTCTCACACACAAATTTTAGAATAGATCTTGAATATAAAAACATAATATAAAATAATAATATATAATAAAAATAATAAAATATATTCATAAAAAATACATGCATAACAAGGAGAAGTGCTCACTATCACAGATTTAGACTGGTTTGTGAACAATATCTGAGGGAAATGGTGATATTGTGTATGTGGAAAAAGTATTAGATCTTTGAGTTCATCTCATACAAAATGGGAGCAAAACCAAAAGTGTTGCGTTTATATTTTTGTTGAGTGTATACGCGTATATATATTTCACACACACACACACATATACATATATATATATATATATACACGAGGTCTGTCAAAGTATAGGTCCTTTGTATTTTTTACAAAAAATATATGGATTTCATTCATATGTTTTTACATCAGACATGCTTGATCCCTCGTGCGCATGCGTGAGTTTTTCCACGCCTGTCGGTGACGTCATTCGCCTGTGAGCACTCCTTGTGGGAGGAGTCGTCCAGCCCCTCGTCGGAATTCCTTTGTCTGAGAAGTTGCTGAGAGACTGGCGCTTTGTTTGATCAAAATCTTTTCTAAACCTGTGAGACACATCGAAGTGGACACGGTTCGAAAAATTAAGCTGGTTTTCGGTGAAAATTTTAACGGCTGATGAGAGATTTTGAGGTGATCATATTTAAGACCGAAGCATTAATTAATGGTAGGGCTTCCTTCAGCAGCCTGGTAGGAATGGGGTCTAATAGACATGTTGATGGTTTGGATGAAGTAACTAATGAAAATAACTCAGACAGAACAATCGGAGAGAAAGAGTCTAACCAAATACCGGCATCACTGAAAGCAGCCAAAGATAACAATACGTCTTTGGGATGGTTATGAGTAATTTTTTCTCTAATAGTTAAAATTTTATTAGCAAAGAAAGTCATGAAGTCATTACTAGTTAACGTTAAAGGAATACTCGGCTCAATAGAGCTCTGACTCTTTGTCAGCCTGGCTACAGTGCTGAAAAGAAACCTGGGGTTGTTCTTATTTTCTTCAATTAGTGATGAGTAGTAAGATGTCCTAGCTTTACGGAGGGCTTTTGTATAGAGCAACAGACTCTTTTTCCAGGTTAAGTGAAGATCTTCTAAATTAGTGAGACGCCATTTCCTCTCCAACTTACGGGTTATCTGCTTTAAGCTGCGAGTTTGTGAGTTATACCACGGAGTCAGGCACTTATGATTTAAAGCTCTCTTTTTCAGAGGAGCTACAGCATCCAAAGTTGTCTTCAATGAGGATGTAAAACTACTGACGAGATACTCTATCTCACTTACAGAGTTTAGGTAGCTACTCTGCACTGTGTTGGTATATGGCATTAGAGAACATAAAGAAGGAATCATATCTTTAAACCTAGTTACAGTGCTTTCTGAAAGACTTCTAGTGTAATGAAACTTATTCCCCACTGCTGGGTAGTCCATCAGAGTAAATGTAAATGTTATTAAGAAATGATCAGACAGAAGGGAGTTTTCAGGGAATACTGTTAAGGCTTCAATTTCCATACCATAAGTCAGAACAAGATCTAAGATATGATTAAAGTGGTGGGTGGACTCATTTACATTTTGAGCAAAGCCAATTAAGTCTAATAATAGATTAAATGCAGTGTTGAGGCTGTCATTCTCAGCATCTGTGTGGATGTTAAAATTGCCCACTATAATTATCTTATCTGAGCTAAGCACTAAGTCAGACAAAAGGTCTGAAAATTCACAGAGAAACTCACAGTAACGACCAGGTGGACGATAGATAATAACAAATAAAACTGGTTTTTGGGACTTCCAATTTGGATGGACAAGACTAAGAGTCAAGCTTTCAAATGAATTAAAGCTCTGTCTGGGTTTTTGACCCAGCTGGAATGGAAGATTGCTGCTAATCCTCCGCCTCGGCCCGTGCTACGAGCATTCTGGCAGTTAGTGTGACTCGGGGGTGTTGACTCATTTAAACTAACATATTCATCCTGCTGTAACCAGGTTTCTGTAAGGCAGAATAAATCAATATGTTGATCAATTATTATATCATTTACTAACAGGGACTTAGAAGAGAGAGACCTAATGTTTAATAGACCACATTTAACTGTTTTAGTCTGTGGTGCAGTTGAAGGTGCTATATTATTTTTTCTTTTTGAATTTTTATGCTTAAATAGATTTTTGCTGGTTATTGGTGGTCTGGGAGCAGGCACCGTCTCTACTGTGATGGGGTAATGAGGGGATGGCAGGGGGAGAGAAGCTGCAGAGAGGTGTGTAGGACTACAAATTATAATAATCCATAATGAGGACTTTGATGTTGCTCGGGACGTGGTGCCTCTCCAATGTCGCCTCCACTAGCTTGTGAGGTATGGAACCATACGCACTGGCTAAGTCCAACCATAGTACCGCCAGGTTTCCTTTCCCTTCTCGGGCCTCTCTAATCAGTTGTCTTACCACACCACTGTGTTCCAGGCATCCTGGAAACCCTGGGATCCCCCCCTTTTGCACTGAGGTGTCGATGTACTGATTCTTCAGGAGGTAAACTGACAGCCGCTGGGAGAGGATACTGAAAAATATCTTCCCCTCAACGTTAAGCAGTGAGATGGTTCTAAACTGCTCAATGGTGGTTGACCTCTCCTCCTTTGGAACCCAAACCCCTTCTGCGGATCTCCACTGTTGGGCCACCTTACCCCTCCTCCAGATCACCCTCAAGGTCCTCCACAGGTGCCGCAGGAGCTTGGGGCACCTTTTATACACCAAGTAAGGTACCCCATTGGGTCCAGGTGCTGAGCTGGACCTGGCAGCCTTGACAACAGCTTGGATTTCTTCCCAACTAGGTGTTTTGATGTTAAAGGCAGTAATCAGAACAGGCGGATTAATCAGGCCTCTGCATTCACCCAAGTCCTCCTCCCGGCCAGCATCGCTATAGGTATTATGGAGATATAAGTCTACCTCCTCCTTTGAGCATATAAGGGGGCCACTACGTTTTTGACCTAGCAACTGTTTGGCACACCCAAACGGGTTTGCCAGAAAGGCAGCACGTCTTTTGGCTCTCTCTCTGGCCCGCCTCCTGTGCCATTCTGCTCGCCGGAGGGTCAACAACCTCTTCCTAAGAATACCTCGAAGTTCTACCAATCCTAAGTTCTTGTCCTCACTTGCTCCCTTAAACTGCCTCTTCAGGAGTCGTAGTTCCTGGCGTAGCTGTGAGATCTTTTCTGCCCTGCGGTTCTTGGAGTACTGGTTTGTAATGACTCTCTTTTCTGCCAACCCAAACCTTTCCGTGGCGATACTGATGATCACAGTTGCCATCGTTTGGAGTTTCCTATCTGCCGCCCCCCTCATGGTAGCTTCCAGGATACCATCAACATCGTCATCAAATTTCCGGCACTTGTACCCCTTACTAGCTGGAGGCCACTTGACCCGCTGATGATGTGGAATGCATGAAGCTTGAACTCCATGAGCTTGGAGGTTCTGGGCTCTGTGGGGTGACTCCCGGCCCGGCTCCTCCTGCGTCTCACCAAGGCCCTCTGGAGCACAGGGGTTCTGGCCGCTATGGGATAATCCCCGGCCTAGTTCCTCCTGCATCTCTCTGAGGCTATTCCTTGAGCGCTGCTCAAACTGTACATTCTTCAAACATCCCATCTTGGTCTGATGAATCTTCAGACCCCGTGGGTTTTTGCAGCTCTTGCCGCATACGCATACGGCATTCGTTGTCACTTGTCCATTTGCATAGGTCGTTACCTGGTTATCCGTCCATTTGGGGTGCTCATTCTCCCCCCCTCTCGGGCTCCCCTGGGGGTATGTCTCTTCCCCTCCTCCCCTCATGGTAGCTTCCAGGATACCATCAACATCGTCATCAAATTTCCGCCACTCGTACCCCTTACTAGCTGGAGGCCACTTAACCCACCGATGATGTGGAATGCATGAAGCTTGAACTCCATGAGCTTGGAGGTTCTGGGCTCTGTGGGGTGACTCCCGGCCCGGCTCCTCCTGCGTAATATATAATAATAATAATAAATAATAAACAGTTTTATTTTTCCCAATTCTGTGGCAAATACCATTAAAAACATTTTGGTTGGACAATTTATTCCTGAAATCCACTAGGTGTCCTTCTCTAGGCAGCAAAAATGAGAAAAGTCTGTTCAGTTTTTTAAGCTTAACGTTTCATCTTTCGGGCCCTATCTGTACCGCTAGCACCAACATGAGATTAGCATAAATGTTTGTCAGAAAAGAGGATCAAAATCTTTGTTGTGAACATTTGTAACAATAACTTTTGTGTACACTTCATTTACTTGTGTGTATTTTATTTATTTATTTGTGCTTACAAAAACAATTGTGGAACAAAAAAGTAAACACATAGAAAAATCAAGCCTATTTCCACAAGCAATTTCAGGGAGCAAAAATATTTCAATGTTCCTTTTTCCCCCCTGAATGGATCAGTGATTCCCAAAGTGTGGGCCACAGCCTCATGGTGGGCCATGAAGGTACTATAGTTGGGCCCTGAGATATCACTAAATAAATCAGTAAGTAGATAAAGTTATGATTTTCAATTTGTTTTACACACACACACACACACACACACACACACACACACACACACACACACACACACACACACACACACACACACACACACACACACACACACACACACTAAAGTTTGGCTGTGCTGCAGAAGATTTTCAGAGGCAACAGTCATCAAACAACAATTTTCAAAAACGGGATGAGAAACCAGATTTCTATTTTTACCTCCACCAAGGATGTTATGTTTTCGGTCGCGTCCATTTGTTTGTTGGTTGGCTGGTTTGTTAGCAGGATTACTCAAAAACTCCTCAATGGATTTAGCACTCCGACTGGGGACTCCATTGTTCTCCTGGGGGATTTCAATGCCCACGTGGGTGGCGACAGTGAGACCTGGAGGGGGGTGATCGGGAAGCACGCCTCCCCGATCTGAACCTGAGTGGTGTTCAGTTGTTGGACTTCTGTGCTAGTCACAGTTTGTCCATCACAAACACCATGTTCGAGCACAAGGATGTCCATAAGTGCACGTGGCACCAGGACACCCAGAGCCAGAGGTCGATGATCAACTTTGTAGTCGTATCATCTGACCTCGGACACTCGAGTGAAGAGAGGGGCAGAGCTGTCGACCGATCACCACCTGGTGGTGAGTTGGATCCGCTGGGAGGGGAGGAAGCCGGTCAGACCTGGCAGGCCCAAACGTATCATGAGGGTCTGCTGGGAACGACTGGTGGAACCCTCTGTCAGCGAGGTCTTCAACTCCCACCTCCGGGAGAGCTTCTCCCAGATCCCGGGGGAGGTTGGAGACATGGAGTCCGAGTGGACCATGTTCTCCACCTCCATTGTTGATGTGGCCGCTCGTAGCTGTGGTTGCAAGGTCTCTGGTGCCTGTCACGGCGGCAATCCTCGAACCCGGTGGTGGACACCGGAAGTAAGGGATGCTGTCAAGCTGAAGAAGGAGTCCTACTTATCTTTGTTGGTAGGTGGGACCCCGGAGGCAGCTGACAGGTACCGGCAGGCCAAGCGTGCCGCAGCCCATGCGGTCGCAGAGGCAAAAACTCGGGTCTGGGAGGAGTTCGGGGAGGCTAATCGGTCGGCCTCGAAGAGATTCTGGCAAACCGTCCGACGCCTCAGGAGGTGGAAGCAGCTCTCCACCAGCACTGTTTACGGTGCGGGTGGGGAGCTGCTGACCCTGACTGGGGATGTTGTCGGGCGGTGGAAGGAGTACTTCGAGGATCTCCTCAATCCCATCGTCACGTCTTCCGAAGAGGAAGCAGAGACTGGGGACTCAGAGGTGGACTCATCCATAACCCTGGCCGAAGTCACCGAGGTGGTTAGAAAGCTCCTCGGTGGCAAGGCTCCTGGGGTGGATGAAATCCGTCCTGAGTACCTTGAGTCTCTGGATGATGTGGGACTGTCTTGGCTGACACACCTCTGCAACATCGCGTGGCGATCGGGGACAGTGCCTCTGGATTGGCAGACCGGGGTGGTGGTCCCTCTGTTTAAGAAGGGGGACAGGAGGGTGTGTTCCAACTATAGGGGGATCACACTCCTCAGCCTCCCCGGTAAGGTCTATTCCAGAGTACTGGAGAGGAGAATTCGACCGATGGTCGAACCTTGGATTCAGGAGGAGAAGTGTGATTTTCGTGCTGGTCGCGGCACACTGGACCAGTTCTACACGCTCCATCGGGTGTTCGAGGGTTCATGGGAGTTCTCCCAACCAGTCCACATGTGTTTTGTGGATCTGGAGAAGGCGTTCGACCGTGTCCCTCGGGCACCCTGTGGGGAGTGCTCCGGGAGTACGGGGTCCGGGGTCCTTTGCTAAGGGCTATCCGGTCCCTGTACAACTGCAGCAGGAGCTTGGTTCGCATTGCCAGTAGTAAGTCAAACCTGTTTCCAGTGCACGTTGGCCTCCGCCAGGGCTGTCCTTTGTCACCGGTTCTGTTCATTATTTTTATGGACAGAATTTCTAGGCGCAGCCAGGGTGTAGAGGGGGTCTGGTTTGGGAACCACAGAATCTCGTCTCTGCTGTTTGCGGACGATGTGGTTCTGTTGGCTTCATCAAATCAGGCCCTTCAGTGTGCACTGGGGCAGTTTGCAGCCGAGTGTGAAGCATCCGGGATGAAAATCAGCACCTCCAATCCGAGGCCATGGTTCTCGACCGGAAAAAGGTGCTTTGTCCTCTTCAGGTCAGTGGAGTGTCCTTGCCTCAAGTGGAGGAGTTTAAGTATCTCGGGGTCTTGTTCACGAGTGAGGGACGGATGGAGCGTGAGATCGATAGACGGATCGGTGCAGCATCTGCAGTGATGCGGTCGCTGTATCGGACCGTCGTGATGAAGAGAGAGCTGAGTAGGGGGGCAAAGTGTTGTGAAAGTGTAGGAACACGGACCCACAACAGGGGGCGCAATGAACGGACAATGGAGAGAGTAAATAACAAGATTTACTACTGAAACAAGCACGAGTAATACAACAAACACAATTTGGGGTCGAATCCGCTGGTGTCGTGTGGGCAGGCTCGAAGGTAGGAGACGTCTGTCTCAGTCGAACCGGAACCACCCAGATCTCCTCTGCCACCGAACCCTGGAAATACTGGAACCGCCAAGTCCCGAATTCCCAGGTGGCCACTGCCTCCGCTCGTCGGATCCGGTACTGCTGGCAGGAGAGAGCAACAACACACAGGAGTGGATGAACGCACCCAGTAACAGAGAGGGGAGAAGCCGCCTCCACCTCTTGGCAAAGTATAGCAGGAAGGTGAGTACTTATCCAAAGAATGAGGTTTTCAGTAGTCACCAGTCCTGAAAAAGGTTTTAACAGTCTTAGCTGATGATGCAATGTATAACTGCAGAGAATACTACCTTGGTCTTAGGCGATATCTCGGCACTGAGGTGGAGACGCCGTCCTCCTGATATACCTCGGTGCTGAGTAGAACAGCTGTGTCTGGTGATGGGTGACAGCTGTCACCCAGGCTACTCCCATGATGCGGCAGCGCCCTCTGGTGCCTGGAGCCCGCACTCCAGGCAGGGCGCCCTCTGGTGGTGGTGGGCCAGCAGTACCTCCTCTTCAGCGGCCCACACAACACAAAGCTCTCGATTTACCGATCGATCTACGTTCCGATCCTCACCTATGGTCATGAGATTTGGCTCATGACCGAAAGACCGAGATCGCGAGTACAAGCGGCCGAGATGAGTTTCCTCCGCAGGGTGGCTGGGCGCTCCCTTAAAGATAGGGTGAGGAGCTCGGTCACTCGGGAGGAGCTCGGAGTCGAGCTGCTGCTCCTCCACGGCGAAAGGAGTCAGTTGAAGTGGCTCGGGCATCTTTTCCGGATGCCCCCTGGACGCCTCACTGGAGAGGTGTTCCAGGCACGTCCCATTGGGAGGAGGCCCCGGGGAAGACCCAGGACACGCTGGAGGGAATACATCTCTCGGCTGGCTTGGGAACGCCTTGGGGTTCCCCTGGAGGAGCTGGGGGAGGTGTGTGTGGATCGGGAGGTCTGGGCGGCTTTGCTTGAGCTGCTGCCCCCGCGACCCGACTCCGGATAAAGCTGAAGAAAATGGATGGATGGATGGATTTCAATGAAATTTTTACCAGGGGTGTATCTTGGCCTAACTTAGAAGTCATTACATTTTGGTAATGATCCGAAACACGATCCGGATCCAGTAATTTTTTTTTTAAGGATTCTTTATCATTGCAGGATAGGGCCAATTTCAACATTTTTGCATCTAACTTCATGAAAACGGGTCACAAAGGCTGAACAAAAATTAAGTTATGACACAACAATAATTTAGCATTTGTTTCTCCTCACTGAATAAACTTGTTATTAGAAAATAATTAAAAAAAAGTGTAGTTCATGCAGTTTCTCTTTAGAAATACATTTGCTGAAGATCTAAGGGTTTAACGGTTTAGCTGTCAGATACAACGGCCGAGCCCAACCTTTACTAAATTATAAATAACTTTTTAATGATATGAGATAGAAACTTACTTTTTTTTGCTGAAAAGTTAACTCCATGGACATTCGAGCCACTGTCCACCATTTTGTACTCCTCATCGAAGCTGTGTGATGACGTGAGCAATGTGACTGTCCAATCGGAATTGGTTCACCGTCACATGGTTTTCCAAAATACAATCGTAGGACAGATTTACCTCACGTGACACACCAAAGATTGTTTTTAGGAGTGATGTGTTACTAGTTTATTATAGTTTGCTGTGTGTTTTGAATAAATGTGTGTGGAAAATTATTTTCCGCTTTAATTTTTCCTTTCTTATTTCTGATTGTAAACCTTTATTACACTTATAAAACACAACTATAGCATATATATTTTGAAAGTACAGGTTGTCCTGAAAAAAAAGACATAAAACTTGATTGTGGGATGCAGGGAGAGCTGTTAACAGTAACAATAAAACATTTATGCCAGGCGAGTGAAATGTCCAAAAAATGCCCTCAGACCCCAGTGGGTTAACCACTGAATCTGAAACATGACAGTGGATGCGTGAAACGACGTGGAATAAGTCTCTTTGCAAAAGGGTATTCCATGTGACGTCAGTGACCCTATGGCCTTGGCGTAGGTTTGCGCTCTCCGAGTGCTTCTATTTTTTTTTTTTTTTTTTGAGGAACAGAAATCAATAAATGGAAAATGCATGAACCAATCAGCAATAAAACATTGACTGTTAAAAGCAATTTATGACCTATAATTCAACACAGTTTATTCCTTCTTTGCTTGCAATATTAATGTAATAACCAAAAATCATTTTGCAGGAATTTGTGGAGGAAAAAAAAGTTAAGGCTGCAGAAATAAGGTTGTGATTTATTTGAAATTGTGTTGATTTTTGTGATCACAGATTGAGTCCCTGTCATTCACACTGACCTTGTCAGCTGCTGTCAGCCGTGTCCAGGGTTTATCTGCCCGCCTGTCGTAGTCCTGAGCATCCGACACCTCCACGTAGTCACTGAATCGAATGAGAATCTTAGCCTGTCTCAGTTCCTCCACAGTGGGCCTCTGGCTCAACTGCAACAACATCGACAACAACAACAAAACCCAATACAATAAAACATGTTATGGCACATAAACTTTGTAAACCATCAATGACACGTTAGCAGCAAATTCTGATTTACGTCTAATATGTATTGTGTGGTGTAGGATGGGTTTGTTAATCAAATACAACAAAAGCACATTAGATAACTGCTTCAGAACATTCTCATTCACTGAATATTTAATTGGAGCACCACAAGGATCTGTTTCAGGCCCTCTTATTTTTCATTTATTTGAATGATAATGCAACAACAGCACATTGCGCTGAAGTTAGATGACTCTGCATCAGAACATTATCATTTACTGAATATTTAACTGGAAAGCCACAAGGATCTGTCTCAAGCACTCTTTTGTAGCATTTGTTTGAAAATGCACAACACCACATCGTATTTAAGTTAGATAACTGCATCAGAACTAATGAAAGAATATTCTCATTTACGCATTATGTAACTGGAGTTCCACATGGATTTTCCTCATTTCGTTTTTATGTTAATGTAAATACATCAACACCACACGAAATTTAGTTTAAACAACTTTGCATCAGACTGAATGACAGATTGATTATTGATTCTTCAGTTGGAATGCCACAAAGATCCATCTTAGGCACTCTTATTTTGTGTTCATATTAAGGAAGACACACAACACTGCATTGAACACTGCAAAGAACATTCTCATTCAATGAATATTCAATATTCACAATCACCAATCAATCAATCAATCCATTTTTTTATATAGCGCCAAATCACAACAAACAGTTGCCCCAAGGCGCTTTATATTGTAAGGCAAGGCCATACAATAATTATGTAAAACCCCAACGGACAAAACGACCCCCTGTGAGCAAGCACTTGGCTACAGTGGGAAGGAAAAACTCCCTTTTAACAGGAAGAAACCTCCAGCAGAACCAGGCTCAGGGAGGGGCAGTCTTCTGCTGGGACTGGTTGGGGCTGAGGGAGAGAACCAGGAAAAAGACATGCTGTGGAGGGGAGCAGAGATCGATCACTAATGATTAAATGCAGAGTGGTGCATACAGAGCAAAAAGAGAAAGAAACAGTGCATTATGGGAACCCCCCAGCAGTCTACGTCTATAGCAGCATAACTAAGGGATGGTTCAGGGTCACCTGATCCAGCCCTAACTATAAGCTTTAGCAAAAAGGAAAGTTTTAAGCCTAATCTTAAAAGTAGAGAGGGTGTCTGTCTCCCTGATCTGAATTGGGAGCTGGTTCCACAGGAGAGGAGCCTGAAAGCTGAAGGCTCTGCCTCCCATTCTACTCTTACAAACCCTAGGAACTACAAGTAAGCCTGCAGTCTGAGAGCGAAGCGCTCTATTGGGGTGATATGGTACTACGAGGTCCCTAAGATAAGATGGGACCTGATTATTCAAAACCTTATAAGTAAGAAGAAGAATTTTAAATTCTATTCTAGAATTAACAGGAAGCCAATGAAGAGAGGCCAATATAGGTGAGACATGCTCTCTCCTTCTAGTCCCCGTCAGTACTCTAGCTGCAGCATTTTGAATTAACTGAAGGCTTTTTAGGAAACTTTTAGGACAACCTGATAATAATGAATTACAATAGTCCAGCCTAGAGGAAATAAATGCATGAATTAGTTTTTCAGCATCACTCTGAGACAAGACCTTTCTGATTTTAGAGATATTGCGTAAATGCAAAAAAGCAGTCCTACATATTTGTTTAATATGCGCTTTGAATGACATATCCTGATCAAAAATGACTCAAAGATTTCTCACAGTATTACTAGAGGTCAGGGTAATGCCATCCAGAGTAAGGATCTGGTTAGACACCATGTTTCTAAGATTTGTGGGGCCAAGTACAATAACTTCAGTTTTATCTGAGTTTAAAAGCAGGAAATTAGAGGTCATCCATGTCTTTATGTCTGTAAGACAATCCTGCAGTTTAGCTAATTGGTGTGTGTCCTCTGGCTTCATGGATAGATAAAGCTGGGTATCATCTACGTAACAATGAAAATTTAAGCAATACCGTCTAATAATACTGCCTAAGGGAAGCATGTATAAAGTGATTAAAATTGGTCCTAGCACAGAACCTTGTGGAACTCCATAATTAACTTTAGTCTGTGAAGAAGATTCCCCATTTACATGAACAAATTGTAATCTATTAGACAAATATGATTAAAACCACCGCAGCGCAGTGCCTTTAATACCTATGGCATGCTCTAATCTCTGTAATAAAATTTTATGGTCAACAGTATCAAAAGCAGCACTGAGGTCTAACAGAACAAGCACAGAGATGAGTCCACTGTCCGAGGCCATAAGAAGATCATTTGTAACCTTCACTAATGCTGTTTCTGTACTATGATGAATTCTAAAACCTGACTGAAACTCTTCAAATAGACCATTCCTCTGCAGATGATCAGTTAGCTGTTTTACAACTACCCTTTCAAGAATTTTGAGAGAAAAGGAAGGTTGGAGATTGGCCTATAATTAGCTAAGATAGCTGGGTCAAGTGATGGCTTTTTAAGTAATGGTTTAATTACTGCCACCTTAAAAGCCTGTGGTACATAGCCAACTAACAAAGATAGATTGATCATATTTAAGATCGAAGCATTAAATAATGGTAGGGCTTCCTTGAGCAGCCTGGTAGGAATGGGGTCTAATAAACATGTTGATGGTTTGGATGAAGTAACTAATGAAAATAACTCAGACAGAACAATCGGAGAGAAAGAGTCTAACCAAATACCGGCATCACTGAAAGCAGCCAAAGATAACGATACGTCTTTGGGATGGTTATGAGTAATTTTTTCTCTAATAGTTAAAATTTTATTAGCAAAGAAAGTCATGAAGTCATTACTAGTTAAAGTTAATGGAATACTCAGCTCAATAGAGCTCTGACTCTTTGTCAGCCTGGCTACAGTGCTGAAAAGAAACCTGGGGTTGTTCTTATTTTCTTCAATTAGTGATGAGTAGAAAGATGTCCTAGCTTTACAGAGGGCTTTTTTATAGAGCAACAGACTCTTTTTCCAGGCTAAGTGAAGATCTTCTAAATTAGTGAGACGCCATTTCCTCTCCAACTTACGGGTTATCTGCTTTAAGCTACGAGTTTGTGAGTTATACCACGGAGTCAGGCACTTCTGATTTAAAGCTCTCTTTTTTAGAGGAGCTACAGCATCCAAAGTTGTCTTCAATGAGGTTGTAAAACTATTGACGAGATACTCTATCTCACTTACAGAGTTTAGGTAGCTACTCTGCACTGTGTTGGTATATGGCATTAGAGAACATAAAGAAGGAATCATATCCTTAAACCTAGTTACAGCGCTTTCTGAAAGACTTCTAGTGTAATGAAACTTATTCCCCACTGCTGGGTAGTCCATCAGAGTAAATGTAAATGTTATTAAGAAATGATCAGACAGAAGGGAGTTTTCAGGGAATACTGTTAAGTCTTCTATTTCCATACCATAAGTCAGAACAAGATCTAAGATATGATTAAAGTGGTGGGTGGACACATTTACATTTTGAGCAAAGCCAATAGAGTCTAATAATAGATTAAATGCAGTGTTGAGGCTGTCATTCTCAGCATCTGTGTGGATGTTAAAATCGCCCACTATAATTATCTTATCTGAGCTAAGCACTAAGTCAGACAAAAGGTCTGAAAATTCACAGAGAAACTCACAGTAACGACCAGGTGGACGATAGATAATAACAAATAAAACTGGTTTTTGGGACTTCCAATTTGGATGGACAAGACTAAGAGTCAAGCTTTCAAATGAATTAAAGCTCTGTCTGGGTTTTTGATTAATTAATAAGCTGGAATGGAAGATTGCTGCTAATCCTCCGCCTCGGCCCGTGCTACAAGCTTTCTGGCAGTTAGTGTGACTCGGGGGTGTTGACTCATTTAAACTAACATATTCATCCTGCTGTAACCAGGTTTCTGTAAGGCAGAATAAATTAATATGTTGATCAATTATTATATCATTTACCAACAGGGACTTAGAAGAGAGAGACCTAATGTTTAATAGACCACATTTAACTGTTTTAGTCTGTGGTGCAGTTGAAGGTGCTATATTATTTTTTCTTTTTGAATTTTTATGCTTAAATAGATTTTTGCTGGTTATTGGTAGTCTGGGAGCAGGCACCGTCTCTACGGGGATGGGGTAATGAGGGGATGGCAGGGGGAGAGAAGCTGCAGAGAGGTATGTAAGACTACAACTCTGCTTCCTGGTCCCAACCCTGGATAGTCACGGTTTGGAGGATTTAAGAAAATTGGCCAGATTTCTAGAAATGAGAGCTGCTCCATCCAAAGTGGGATGGATGCCGTCTCTCCTAACAAGACCAGGTTTTCCCCAGAAGCTTTGCCAATTATCTATGAAGCCCACCTCATTTTTTGGACACCACTCAGACAGCCAGCAATTCAAGGAGAACATGCGACTAAACATGTCACTCCTGGTCTGATTGGGGAGGGGCCCAGAGAAAACTACAGAGTCCGACATTGTTTTTGCAAAGTTACACACCGATTTAATGTTAATTTTAGTGACCTCCGATTGGCGTAACCGGGTGTCATTACTGCCGACGTGAATTACAATCTTACCAAATTTACGCTTAGCCTTAGCCAGCAGTTTCAAATTTCCTTCAATGTCGCCTGCTCTGGCCCCCGGAAGACAATTGACTATGGTTGCTGGTGTCGCTAACTTCACATTTCGCAAAACAGAGTCGCCAATAACCAGAGTTTGATCCTTGGCGGGTGTGTCGTCGAGTTGGGGAAAAACGGTTAGAGATGTGAACGGGTTGGCGGTGTACACGGGGCTTCTGTTTAGGGCTACGCTTCCTCCTCACAGTCACCCAGTCAGCCTGCTTTCCCGGCTGCTCGGGATCTGCCAGGGGGTAACTAACGGCAGCTAAGCTACCTTGGTCTGCACCGACTACAGGGGCCTGGCTAGCTGTAGAATTTTCCACGGTGCGGAGCCGAGTCTCCAATTCGCCCAGCCTGGCCTCCAAAGCTACCACCCTAAATGTTTACAGTCACTTTTTAAACTGTGCTTTATTCATATGTTTACATTCATATACAGTACATGTTTCATATTTAAACAACTTTTTTGTGGTGTATAAGATGTATTGTTTTCTTTTTTATGGTGTACAGTAGCTCTGCAGCAGCGCCCCCAATTTCATTGTAAACCTCCGTACAATGACAATAAAAACTATTCTAATCTAATAAGAGTGCCACAAGGCTTTTTTCTTGTTTGTTGCAATGAAAATAACACACCACCATATTTATACTAGGTCAGACAACAACATGACAACATTTTCATTTATTGTCCACTGAAAAGGAGTTCCACAAGGATCCTTCTCAGGCCCCCTTCTATTTTATGTTTATGGTAATAAACACATCACTACATGTTTACAGCAGATAAAAATGCACCACCATTGCATTCTCCATTCTGACTGGGGATTAGAACCCATGACTCCCTTGCCACAAACCCACTATACCAACATTTACACCACTACTTCCACTTGTAACTGCTGCAAAATTACAACAGTTGAACTTGTGCAGTTCTGAGTCAACATGGATTCAAAGTGGTGGAAGGTTTTTGTGCTAGTCAAGGACAAAGTGGAACCATTTTGGAGAGAAATGATCAAATGTCAGAGCCGCACAGGACAATAATGATGAATCACAAAGAATGAATATGCATGAACTACGTGTCAAACATGTAAGGCACAGGCATTCCACTTGTTACTGTTGTTTTTATTTGCCTTTTCTAATACCGATGACCTTGGCATTGTTGTAGCCGCTCTCCAGGGACTGCAGTTTAAAATTATCTCCTAACAACCCATCTGGAGCAGTGCATGTATTACACACAATCTATTTAATAAATAGATTTTATTTATTTATTTTTAAATCATAGACTGCAGATGCTCTCCTGTTATGAGCACGATGACGGCAGGTGTGCAGAAGGTGTTGTTTTTTTTAATTTATTATTGTGCGAACACATATAACACCTCTCGATGGGGCAGAGCGTTTTGGCAGAAAACATGCTGAAGGCTCAAGTCCAAAAAGGACACTGACGCCTCCTGGAAAGACCTGACAATTGCGACACTATATTTAACAGCAGATTCCCATCTCAATGCAGATGAATCACTGTCAGAGTGTTTGCTTTTGCCAAGCCATCAAGTTACCCCCTGCGTGACCTCTTAAATTAACCTCGGCTGACCTTCGGACCTTCACAGCTGATCCGGACTCACCTTCCGTGACAGTCTGCGTTTTATCTCTCGCTTCTCTTCCATCTCTTCCTGCTCATTGCGGGCTGCAGACAGAAAAAAAAAGAAGAAATTGTTGGTATATTTATAGGCTTACAGGCTCATAGTGGACTATTAGCAGAAATGTTTAGAAATCAGCAAAAAAGGGCACAAACACGCAATCTGCATAATATGGTTCATTAACAGGCAAATCTTGATCTGTTTCTTGAAGGCAAAAGCAGTTTCTGTTATTGAATGTTTGCAACAATTTTGGGAATCGCTGTCAAGGGAGAACGGTCTCATTCCTTTTTAAAGGTGTCCCAGGGCTTTTCTTTTTGTTTGTACCGATGTAAGTAACTTATTTAAATGAGGATAAAGGTTCCTTTATAAAAGGACAAAACACTTTAAAGTTAGTCCACACGACACAGTGTAGAAGTTGATCTGTGAGTCGAGCAAAAACGGGGCGAAAACAAAGGGACAAACCCTTGCAGACGTCGCTCAGAGGATTTCAGAAGAGCAGGATTGTAGCTCGTATGGTTCTAGATGTCGCCGTCCGGGCGCTGTGCGACGCTGTCTAACTGCCAGCTTATTCATAAAAAGGTTAACGAGGTGACGTCTGAGTAAGACAAGCGTGAGTTGAACGGGGCGAATGAACCCAGAACACACCTACCTACGTCAAAGTTACCAAGCTAGCTAAGGTTAACAAGCTATATATATATATATTAGAAAATATGACCAGAACACAGTCTTAGTAACCACTCAGTGTAATTAACATTACCTAGCTACTGATACCTGCTAATTAATGCTAATGGTGCCAACATGAAATCGCTATGATACTAAAATTTCACTCGCTGAGTATTGTTGCATGGACTTCTTAGACTGTATGTTGGTAACATTAACACACAGAAAGTCATATCATCTCATATTTGCATTAAAATGCCCTCAGAAAAGGAGCTAGGTGCCTGCTAGCGGGTACATTTCACCACACCTAGCCATCACTCAAAGCTAGCCTAACCGTTATCATGAATAGGTAAATAAGTTATACATAGAAAACAAAATCTGCTTTATACTAGGCTGTAAAAAGGTTTATTTCTGCTGTAAAGGTGAACATTTTAACATGGAGCTCAACGGAGATTGGCTCACTTTTGTAGCCAGCCTCAAGTGGCCATTTGAGGGACAACAAGCTCTATCACTTCTGTATTTGATTGATTTTTTTTATTAGCAGAGGTTGCTGCTGGTTGCAAAAGCCTCAGCAGCCGCTCTGCACTCGAGCGCGTGCGGAACACGTCCTGTATCTGTAGTACTCATTACACTTTGGATTCCAGGCTGTAGCTCTCCTGAATATTGAGCCCCGCTGAGTGACGGTGAGAACAGGACTCATCGTTTGTCAATGGGTCAACTTCATGTTTCCTTGCTACACTCTGACAATCATGCAGGAGCCGCTGGGAGAACAAGAACTGCTGGTAAATCAGTCAGCGATGTGAAAGCTGCAGAGTCCCAGGCTGCAGAACTGCTTCTCTCTGATAGTGCATGTGTTCGAGCCTGGAAGCCGGCCTCTCTGGACACGACTCCTCAGTGAGTCCTGCTGCCAGCCTCGGATAAAAAGGCAACCCGTGGAGATGGAAGGAGAGGAAAAAAAAAAGCTGTATGCTGCCATCTCTCTCATAACTAGGCCTCTCGAATCACCAGCTGCAGAGTGCAGCGTGTGTGTGTGTGTGTGGCCGCCTCAAATACAAAATTGGGTTTTGCTTCAATGCGTTTAATAAAGCGTCACAGGATAAAAAAAAAGGACAATTCAGAGCTTTGGCTTCTTCCACCTTCAGCACTTGTAAATTGACTTCAGGAACTGACATTTGGTGTTAAAAGTTGAATAAACTCACGCTTGAGGATGTTCCTCTGTTCCAGCTCCTCGGCTGTGGGTCTCTGACTCAAGCGCCTGGTGAAAAACAAGCATCTGTTACCAGGCGAAAAAATCCTCTGCAACACTTAAGTAATATGAGGGAAAAGTGGCATATTTTGTAAAATCAGATTTATTTCTAAAGCTACAGTGTGTAGGATTTAGTGCCATCTAGTGGTGAGGTTGCAGACTTTTGATTTACAGTCACATCCATAAATATTCAGTTGTGCACTTCTGTACACCACCACAATGGAAATGCAATGAAACTAACAAAGATGTGCTTGTGCTATAGGCCTAGTGAGACAAGTGAGGGAAGCCACCGAGACACCCCTGGAAACTCTGCAAGAGTTGCAAGCTTTTGTGGCTGTGACTGGAGAAAGTGTGCATTGGGCAACTTTTGTATGCGGCATCGCCAGTTCTGCAACTTCATGTTGAATGATTTTCTTTGAAAGATGTTAATTTTTAGTGACATTTTGCCAGGAGACATAATGGAGGTTCCACCCAAGATCTCATCTCATTGCCACCAGTTTTTTTTCTCCCAAAAACTGCAAGGTCTGCATTTACAGTATGAACACACTTTTCCAATGCACATTTTCATAAGAAATAGATTTGTGCAATGCAAGACAGACAATCAGTAAAAGTTATGGATGCCTTAAAAGTTCAACCCTCACATGACACCATGTGGTAAGGTCACAATTTAAAATAAATTTCCTAATTATCATTGTAACAATGGAAAAAGATAATATGATAAATAAATAGTCAGGGTTCCAGACTCTCAAACAGAAGTACTGCTTTTGTGTTTTGGTTTTAAAGCACTATAAACTTAAAAATATATATTTTTTAATTCTTATGTTTTGTTATTATTATCATCTATAACATAATAGCCAAGTGGCCCCTTTGTGTGTGTGTGTGTGTGTGTGTATGCCTTTGATCATGGAGAAACAGGGGACAGCTGACATTTGCTGTTTGGTATGCTTATGTATTTTGGGTGAAGGATGAACGATGCGAAAATGGAAAGTCAACAGGACAAAACATTTTTAAGAAATCAGTGATTTTAGCTAACCACTAAACAATGGACGGTGTGCTGCAATGCACCAGGGTTTTAAATGTTATTGTGGTTCATGTTAAGTTTAACAGTGTTGTTAGTGTTATTGATTTATTGTGTTTTTGTAGTTCAATTGGTTTAATCAGTTTAGTTAAGTGTCATGTTGCCGTTACCATGACTGAGTTACGTTTCATGTTGCTGGTACCATGAGTGAGATGTGTATTGAGTTTGATGTCTTCCGACAGTCTCTGTGTCTAAAAATAGAAGCACCTGTTTGCGGCAGAATGTGGAAAAGACAAGAACCTCTCCATGCGTATGACACAATACGATACACTTTATTGTCCCTTCCGGGAAATTTGTCCTGGACTCCAAGACAACGTGTGTATAACTTCATTCACAGACAAACTGAGGACAGCTGACATTTGCCATTTAGTATGCTTATGTGTTTTGGGTCAAGGATGAATGCTGCTAAAACAGAATGTTGGTAGGACAAATATTTTTGGAGCAACTACAGATATTACCTAACAACAATGAACAATGGCTGTTGATAATTACATTCTGGACTCACACGCCATTCCAGGAGGGGGAGATAAATCATCTATACATTAAAAGCATGCATGTGTGCATGATTTTATTTAATAAGTTCAATGTAAGTACATAATATAACTGTAAATATGTTAAAATAGATGGATGACACAAGAAAATGAAAATGTTTATTTTGGTTGTGGTCCATTTAAAAATCAAATGACAAAATAGAAGTAAATATAAATAATAATAATGTGTATATGATAACAAGAACCTAAACAATTTATAAATACACTAAGACAGTAAAAAAAACAAAAAACAAAAACAGGAAAAAAGGGCTGAGTTCGTCTTCTAATAATTTGTTAAGGTCTAAGGTTCTAAAAACATTCTGGACTCTCACGCCATTCCAACTGATTATAGAAACTAATTTATTACCACCCTTGAAAACTGTCAGCTACCTATTTTATAAACACGTCCCAATCTAGAGCCCGTGGATCCCCACAGGAAACACACTAGTTATTATTATTAGTTTAAACCATTTTTGCAGGTTAAAAACTGGTCTTTAAAAAAAAAGCTACTTAAAAAAAAATACTCCAATTCATCAGCTACTGGTGAAAAATTACACATACAATAAATAATAAAAAAAATATTTACACAAAAGCATAGAACAAGATCACAAACATCCATTTCCCCATATTTTACACAGCTTCAGAGATACATTTTGTGCTGCACATTTTATCTCCCAGTTCATCAGTTTGCAGTGACTGTGAAAGCTTTGAACTGGGGATTCTTATTATAGCACCGTGTCAGGACCCCGCGGCAGTCGAAGCCGCTCCAGGCACTCGATCAATAACACTCCATCTCCACGGATTTGATCTGGAACAGCTCAGCTCCGTGAGCGGCTCGTGCTTCGGTCTGCGCTCGGGCTGCCTGGCCTCACGTCAGCTTGTGTTATTTCTGCTCCCAGCTGACTGTTCTCAGTCGGGTCAGTCAAGACCCAAACCCAGATGAGAGCTCAGAGCATTTCAACTCTAAATAAAGTCCATCAAACATGTTTATTCTGGTCAGAGTCATCTTCATTATTCAGGTCGCTCTCTGCACGCCGGTCAGGTCCGGTCTGGGAATATTACAGGATGGCAACCACCCAGGCAGACAATGGGTACTTCTCCACCTCCAAAAAGTAACCCATTTGTGGGCGTCTCGTTGGCTTTCTCCAGCTGCTGTGGTTCTCAACACCCAAGACTCCCGAACGCTGGATCACACCCAGAGACATGCACCACATGACCAACATGTTGTAGCTGATGTTCCCTGACAGTGATCCCAGAAAGTGATCATCCTCATCTTAGCCTCCCTACGTAACCCTCTGTCATCCCAGCACTACCCAAGGATCTTTTTACTAGTGCTGGGTTGAAAAGATCGATCTGCCGATTTTAAACTGATTCTCATTTTAATTCCCACAGATCGATTCACACATCCAAAGATCGATTTAAAAAAATATATATACAACCCCTGGCAAAAATTATGGAATCACCGGCCTCAGAGGATGTTCCTTCAGTTGTTTAATTTTGTAGAAAAAAGCAGATCACAGACATGACACAAAACTAAAGTCATTTCAAATGGCAACTTTCTGGCTTTAAGAAACACTATAAGAAATCAAGAAAAAAAAGATTGTGGCAGTCAGTAACGGTTACTTTTTTAGACCAAGCAGAGGAAAAAAATATGGACTCACTCAATTCTGAGGAATAAATTATGGAATCACCCTGTAAATTTTCATCCCCAAAACTAACACCTGCATGAAATCACATCTGCTCGTTAGTCTGCATCTAAAAAGGAGTGATCACACCTTGGAGAGCTGTTGCACCAAGTGGACTGACATGAATCATGGCTCCAACACGAGAGATGTCAATTGAAACAAAGGAGAGGATTATCAAACTCTTAAAAGAGGGTAAATCATCACGCATGTTCACAGTCAGCTGTGTCTAAACTCTGGACCAAATACAAACAACATGGGAAGGTTGTTAAAGGCAAACATACTGGTAGATCAAGGAAGACATCAAAGCGCCAAGACAGAAAACTTAAAGCAATATGTCTCAAAATATGAAAATGCACAACAAAACAAATGAGGAACGAATGAGAGGAAACTGGAATCAACGTCTGTGACCGAACTGTACGAAACCGCCTAAAGAAAAGCTAAACGAAAGCCATCATTAACACTTAAACAGAAAAAAACAAGGTTACAATGGGCTAAGGAAAAGCAATCGTGGACTGTGGATGACTGGATGAAAGTCATATTCAGTGATTAATCTCGAATCTGCACTGGGCAAGGTGATGATGCTGGAACTTTTGTTTGGTGCCGTTCCAATGAGATTTACAAAGATGACTGCCTGAAGAGAACATGTAAATTTCCACAGTCATTGATGATATGGGGCTGCATGTCAGGTAAAGGCACTGGGGAGATGGCTGTCATTACATCATCAATAAATGCACAAGTTTACGTTGATATTTTGGACACTTTTCTGATGTTTGGGGATGATGAAATCATTTTTCAAGATGATAATGCATCTTGCCATAAAGCAAAAACTGTGAAAACATTCCTTGCAAAAAGACACATAGGGTCAATGTCATGACATAGGGTCAATGTCAACCAGCAGATGTGATATGATGCAGGTGTTAGTTTTGGGGATGAAAATTTACAGGGTGATTCCATAATTTATTCCTCAGAATTGAGTGAGTCCATATTTCTTTTCCTCTGCTTGGTCTAAAAAAGTAACTGTTACTGACTGCCACAATTATTTTTCCTGATTTCTTATAGTGTTTCTTAAAGCCAGAAAGTTGCCATTTGAAATGACTTTAGTTTTGTGTCATGTCTGTGATCTGCTTTTTTTCTACAAAATTAAACAACTGAATGAACATCCTCTGAGGCCGGTGATTCCATAATTTTTGCCAGGGGTTGTATGTATATATATATATATATATATATATATTATATATATGTTGACGCTATTCCAATGCTGGTGAGGAGTGCATATTATATATGTGAAAAAAAAATGACACTGCAGTTGGGCTGTTCCGTTGTTTCCGAGGATGTGAAAATGCTCATTTCTCTACAATGATTGCAGACCCACTGGTTAGAAACAGGTCCACAATTTATTGATTAACCTCTGTCAAAGCTATTTAAAGATGTCAATCATGACGACTGAGACTCTTGTCTGTTGCGGGCAAGAAAAGAGAAAAGTCCACCATTTAATTCACACAGTTTTTTTTCTTTCATTCCTCACACGAAGGTTCACTGGTGTGGACTGACGTTTCAGTCAGTCTCTTTTCCACCAGCGAGTGTGGTAAAAGTTCTCCTGCAGCCTGCGGCACAGACAGCGCTGCAGATGTGTTTGTAGGGGAGACCGGGACCGTTTGCCTACGGAACATTTTAAATTTATAACTCTTTGAAACACTATTGCCTGCATTTTGAGGGCCAAATTTTGTGAAGTAAAGCCTGGATCTGTTCAGTAATTCTGCCCTTCAGTATGATTGTAAAATAAAAATACGACTCTATCATTCTGGGAGGGGGATGGTCCGTACCATCAGTCTTATAGCCGTCATTATTAACTGCCAATACGTCATTAATTTGCTGTCAAATGTCAATATAATACCAGCATTATGTTACATAACTAGACAATTAGGTAACAGCTCACAAATGGGTTTTAATAATACTAACCTAAATCAATATCAGATTGAATTGAAATAATTGATTCTGAATCTTAAGAATCAGAATTGAATCAATTCTTGAAATCTGAATCAATACCCAACACTACTTTTTACCAAACTACTCCAAAATCCAATCACTTCTAGATATCTATCCAGCCATTTTCAAGTCATCTTGTCCTTACACACACACACACCAGCGAAAACAGTACCCTGCTATCACCACTTCACCAATGCACAGGGGGGAAAAAAATTCTAATAAATAAATTCCTCTCTTCGTGGAGAATTCCTCTCTTGGTTTTCGTCTTGGTCGCAGCACACTGGACCAGCTCTACACGCGCCATTGGGTGGTCGAGGGTTCATGGGAGTTTGCCCAACCAGTCCACGTGTTTTGTGGATCTGGAGAAGGCATTCGACCGTGTCCCTTGGGGCACCCTGTGGGGAGTGCTCCGGGAGCACGGGGTCCGGGGTCCTTTGCTAAGGGCTATCCAGTCCCTGTACGACCGCAGCAGGAGCTTGGCTTGCATTGCCGGTAGTAAGTCAAACCTGTTTCCAGTGCACATTGGCCTCCGCCAGAGCTGCCCTTTGTCACCGGTTCTGTTCATTATTTTTATGGACAGAATTTCTAGGCGCAGCCAGGGTGTAGAGGGGGTCTGGTTTGGGAACCACAGAATCTCGTCTCTGCTGTTTGCAGACGATGTGGTTCTGTTGGCTTTGTCAAATCAGGACCTTCAGCGTGCACTGGGGCGGTTTGCAGCCGAGTGTGAGGCATCCGGGATGAAAATCAGCACCTCCAAATCCGAGGCCATGGTTCTCAACCGGAAAAAGGTGCTTTGCCCTCTTCAGGTCGGTGGAGTGTCCTTGCCTCAAGTGGAGGAGTTTAAGTATCTCGGGGTCTTATTCACGAGTGAGGGACGGATGGAGCGTGAGATCGATAGACGGATTGGTGCAGCGTCTGCAGTGATGCGGTCGCTGTATCGGACCGTCGTGGTGAAGAGAGAGCTGAGTAGGGGGGAAAAGCTCTCGATTTACATTCCAATCCTCATCTATGGTCAAGAGATTTGGCTCATGACCGAAAGAATGAGATCGCGGGTACAAGCAGCCGAGATGAGTTTCCTCCGCAGGGTGGCTGGATTCTCCCTTAGAGATAGGGTGAGGAGCTCGGTCACTCGGGAGGAGCTCGGAGTCGAGCTGCTGCTCCTCCACGTCGAGTCAGTTGAGGTGGCTCGGGCATCTTTTCCGGATGCTCCCTGGACGCCTCGCTGGAGAGGTGTTCCGGGCACTTCCCATTGGGAGGAGGCCCCGGGGAAGACCCAGGACACGCTGGAAGGATTACATCTCTTGGCTGGCTTGGGAACGCCTTGGGGTTCCCCCAGAGGAGCTGGGGGAGGTGTGTGTGGATCGGGAGGTCTGGGCGGCTTTGCTTGAGCTGCTTCCCCCGCGACCCGACTCCGGATAAAGCGGAAGAAAATGGATGGATGGATGGAAATTCCTCTCTGTTCACTGTTGAGAGTCACAAGGATTCTCACAGTGAATCGAGGCACAAAAATAAAATTTAAAGTCAGCTTTATTATTATACATTTTGGGCATCGGGCACACGTATCTACACAAAGACACACAACACTGCTGGTAAAAAATAAATTCAAATAAAAATTGTGCATCGGAAGACACTGTGCAAAGGACACATGACAGAACCTTTGCCAAACACACAGGGAGCATGTGCTGTCTTCCAATCCCAGCAGGAGGGTTCTGACTGTTGTGCCAGTTTTTCCTCACTCCTCCTCCTGTGCATCAACATTTCCCACATTTCATATCTTCTCCACCACCCTTTCATTTTTACCCATATGCCTTTGGGCTTTTCTTTTTTCCTTCTTCTTAACGTGCCGCACTGCCGCGCCACTTCTTTTATTCAGGAAATAAACAAACATGTCACATTCAGAAGACAAGAGCGAAAGCACACAAAGCTTTGTGACCCTTTTAATAACCTGTTTACCATCACGGCGTATGTGCACAAAAACCTGCAGGTCCCGCATCGACGCGGCAGCAGTCGGTGCGCGTGGTTGGTTGTGTGCGGAGGAGTCGAGTGGAGCTAGTTTGGCACATGCATCACCGTGGTGATTCAGTGAGCGAGGGAGGAAGTCTGACAGGAGGAGGGAAAGAGAGAGAGAGAGAGAAAACGCACTGGGAAAAAGGAGGAGGGGTTGATGCGTTGCTGAAATTAGGTCAGCTCCATTTTCAAGAGCCTTGATTTAACAAGACAGAGTGCTTATCCTTATTGCATGTTGACGGGAGGTGTGTGTGTGTGTGTGTGTGGGGGGGGGGGGGGGGGGATGATAAAAAAACAACTCTAATGTATATTAAAAAAAACCTGGCTTTGGACTGAGTCACAGATCCATTTGCCTTGATATTGGGTCACCGTCAGCTCATACTAAGAAAATAATTAGGCTGTGATGCCTCACGTCATTTCCCAGCGGTCGTTAAGCAGCTAAACGATTCGGGTTCACTGAAAACATTTGGCACTCAAAGCACGCCGTCATTTTTACGCCTGCGTGCGTTCGCGCCTCACCGTGTGAGTTTGGTGCCAATCTGCTGCCGGGACTCCAGCCGTTCCTCGTCGGTCTGCATGGGCAGGATGTTCTTCTCCTCCAGCTCTCTCTTGGATGGACGGTTGCTCAGCTTGATGGCCAGAGAATCTTTCCTCAGCACCTTCTGTGCAAGAGTACCTATAAAAAAAAAAAAAAAAACGCACACAGCACAGACAAACGTGACACGAGCTGAAAGAACGCAACTGAAAATAGTAAAAGGACACCAAGCATTTGGTTTGTACAAGTGAACAGACGTATATTAAATCATACAGGTGTAAAATATTTATCATTTTCAACATCTGTTAGAAAGCATGTACAGAAGAAAAGCAGTGTCAAATTCTGGTCTGAAAATTCACAGAAATTAATTGCAGAAATTTGATAAAATTCAGATCAACAAAATTCTAAAAAAAAAAATTAAATAACTGACAATTCCTTTGAATTGTGCTCTGACTGTCAACTGTGGGACCTTATATGTAGACAGGTGTGTGTCTTTCCAAATCATGTCCAATCAAGTGAATTTATCCCAGGTGGACTCCAATTAAGTTGTAGAAACATCTCAAGGATGATCAGTGGAAACAGGATGCACCTGAGCTCAATTTAAAAATTTTAAGCTTCATGATAAAGGCTGTGAATACTACATGTGATTTCTTAGTTTTTTTGTTGTTTTATTTTATAAATTTGAAAAAAAAAAAAGAAAAAAAAAAAAGAAAAAAAAAAAAATGCACCAGAGCTCAATATTGAGCTTCATGATGGCTGTGAATACTTATGTACATGTGATTCACATACACACGCACTCATCTTCAACTGCTTACTCCAATTAAGGGTCGCAGGGGGCTGGAGCATATCCCAGCAGTCAGAGGGCGAGGTGGGGTTCACCCTGGACAAGACGCCAGACTGTCATAGGGCCACACATATCAATCAATCAATCATTTTTTTTTTTATATAGCGCCAAATCACAACAAACAGTTGCCCCAAGGCGCTTTATATTGCAAGGCAAGGCCATACAATAATTATGTAAAACCCCAACGGTCAAAACGACCCCCTGCAAGCAAGCACTTGGCTACAGTGGGAAGGAAAAACTCCCTTTTAACAGGAAGAAACCTCCAGCAGAACCAGGCTCAGGGAGGGGCAGTCTTCTGCTGGGACTGGTTGGGGCTGAGGGAGAGAACCAGGAAAAAGACATGCTGTGGAGGGGAGCAGAGATCGATCACTAATGATTAAATGCAGAGTGGTGCATACAGAGCAAAAAGAGAAAGACACAGTGCATCATGGGAACCCCCCAGCAGTCTACGTCTATAGCAGCATAACTAAGGGATGGTTCAGGGTCACCTGATCCAGCCCTAACTATAAGCTTTAGCAAAAAGGAAAGTTTTAAGCCTAATCTTAAAAGTAGAGAGGGTGTCTGTCTCCCATACATAGACAAACAAACACATTCACACCCCCACGCACACACCTAAGGACAATTTTAAAGATTCCAATCCACCCAACCTGCATGTCTTTGGATGTGGGAGGAAGCTGGAGCACCCGGAGGAAACCCATACAAACACGGGGAGAACATGCAAACTCCACACAGAAAGGCCACAGGCAGGAATCAAACCCTTGACCTTCTCGCTGTGAGGCAATAGTGCTAACCACTAAGCACTGTGCTGCCCTAATGTGATTTCTTAGTTTTTTTTATTTTTAATAAATAAATAAAAAAATAAAAAAAACTTTTTCACATTGTCATTATGGGGTATTGTGTGTAGAATTTTGAGGAAAAAAATGTATTTCATCCATTTTGGAATAAGGCCGTAACATAAAAAAATGTGCAAAAAGTGAAGCTCTGAATACTTTCTGGATGCACTGTAAATGAAATAATATGGTTTACTATGCAGTTAATTGTACAAGCGGACCGTCTCAAAAGTTTGTACTCCAGCATTTTCATAGAGATAAAAGGTTTACTATTAGCCTCGTTAAGATTAATTAGTATGCATCAATACGTTGGTCGTGTTAGACTGATGCTAATAGATGGTTACTGCAGCAAAATCCAGACTTACTTTTTAATACCAGCACACAAGCTGGTAAAACCACCACCCAGTCTGCAAAATATGCGTTAAGCATAAACAGAACCAAAGCTAGTCTGTTAGCCTAAGCTAGCATGACAACTATGAGATGGGGTTGTGTTCAAGGTTCATTCATCTCACCTAAGTCATGCCACGTTTTGCCTATCCATCACCTCTTTGTCCATTTATGGGTTGGCTGTGACTCAGGTAGACTCCGCCCCTTTGGAGCTTCAAAACCGTTCTTCAGATAACGTATGGGTGATGTCATAGAGGGTTTGTACCCCCCGCCACATAGCAAAATACCCAAATATAAACCAGACCAAAAAGCCTTAACAATAATCCCGACACTTGAATGAATATCAGAATGGGGGTGTGAACTCATTTTAAATAAATTTGCTTTAATTCGATAAAGCAATAAAAGCGGGTAAAAGCTGCTCACTTGTAAATATGGAGTCGTCGTCGTCGTCGTCATCTTCATCATCATCCACGTCGTCGTCTTCGTCCTTGTACATGCTTGGCAGGTCTTCATAGTCAGACTCGTTGGGGATGTTCTCCTTGTCGTCGTCATAGTCGATGATTATAGACGGCACTTCTCTTCGATCCAGGGTTACGCACTGACCTCCGCCGTGCAACGCCGAGCTAGTGGATTAAAACATAAATGTGTTATGACCTTGGTTAGGGAAAGAACCCGGCTAAATCCTCAACAGCTGATTGGAAAACTTTCGAATTCATGAAATAGGGTTTGAAATGTGGGACTCAATCAGCTGAGTTGAGGTTTTAAGATCTCAGACTGCTCTGGTTTACTCGGATAAAGGGTCTGGTTTGTCCCAATACAGTCAGAAAGAGTTTGTATGTGTGCAGGAGGGTTAACTATAAAACACACCATCTGAATAAGTGAAGAACAAAAAGCCTGAATACAGACTTCTGCACCACACGATCCTCTGCACTACCCAAAGGAGGACAAAACCTGCAGGAACAACTCCTTTTTTCAAAATGATTGAATTCTACAAGCGCAAACCAATTACACATCCTCTGTAGACTGATTCATTTCAGTCTGGTTGGATCTTCTTTAGATGATCTACTGTTATGTCAGAGCTTCAGAATAATTGTGTGCAATGCCAGGGCTTTAGCTTTCTTTGGCGAGAAAGTGACGCTAGCTTAGAAGATTACATAATACACCAGTCCACTACTCTCCTGTCCCCTTCTCCAAACATAAAGGAACACACTCGTGAAAAGAGCAGCTGGTCATATTATGTCAGGCCAACTGCAAGAGAGACGCCTACGCCGCATGTGGAAGCGTGGGTATGTGGGCTTCAAAATTAGGCCATGCTAGCGTAATAGGCAACATGCCCATTTAGACCGGTACACCAACACTACAACACAACCTCAATAAAGTGCTGAGATATTTAAATGTAAGGTTAAAGCCATTCTTTGAGTATTTCAATGTATTAATAAGCAACAGGCCTGACTGGTCATTATAAAAATTAAACCTTTGTTAATTTCTCTCTTCAAGTAGTCAGAAGATGACATTGCTTTAACCTGTTTATGCCCAGATTTTTTTTATAAGTGGAAAAAGTTGCATTAATACCTTTGAGATTTTTATTGCAAGTAGAAAATAACAGTGATACACTTCGGCAACAATTGTTGCCAGCGGGGCAAAACGGTTTAAGGAAGTTTCTTCAGCTGCTCCCTTGTTTTCACTTGGGATCGTCACAGTAGATCCGAGATGGATCTCCTTGTTGATTTGGCACAAGTTTTACACTGGACACTCTTCCTGACACAACTCCATATCACATGGAGAATGGGAAGGGGTGGGGTTTGAACCGGGAACCTTCAATTCAATTCAATTCAATTTTTTTTTTATATAGCGCCAAATCACAACAAACAGTTGCCCCAAGGCGCTTTATATTGTAAGGCAAGGCCATACAATAATGATGTAAAACCCCAACGGTCAAAACGACCCCCTGTGAGCAAGCACTTGGCTACAGTGGGAAGGAAAAACTCCCTTTTAACAGGAAGAAACCTCCAGCAGAACCAGGCTCAGGGAGGGGCAGTCTTCTGCTGGGACTGGTTGGGGCTGAGGGAGAGAACCAGGAAAAAGACATGCTGTGGAGGGGAGCAGAGATCGATCACTAATGATTAAATGCAGAGTGGTGCATACAGAGCAAAAAGAGAAAGAAACAGTGCATCATGGGAACCCCCCAGCAGTCTACGTCTATAGCAGCATAACTAAGGGATGGTTCAGGGTCAGTGTCTGTCTCCCTGATCTGAATTGGGAGCTGGTTCCACAGGAGAGGAGCCTGAAAGCTGAAGGCTCTGCCTCCCATTCTACTCTTACAAACCCTAGGAACTACAAGTAAGCCTGCAGTCTGAGAGCGAAGCGCTCTATTGGGGTGATATGGTACTATGAGGTCCCTAAGATAAGATGGGACCTGATTATTCAAAACCTTATAAGTAAGAAGAAGAATTTTAAATTCTATTCTAGAATTAACAGGAAGCCAATGAAGAGAGGCCAATATGGGTGAGATATGCTCTCTCCTTCTAGTCCCCGTCAGCACTCTAGCTGCAGCATTTTGAATTAACTGAAGGCTTTTTAGGGAACTTTTAGGACAACCTGATAATAATGAATTACAATAGTCCAGCCTAGAGGAAATAAATGCATGAATTAGTTTTTCAGCATCACTCTGAGACAAGACCTTTCTGATTTTAGAGATATTGCGTAAATGCAAAAAAGCAGTCCTACATATTTGTTTAATATGCGCTTTGAATGACATATCCTGATCAAAAATGACTCCAAGATTTCTCACAGTATTACTAGAGGTCAGGGTAATGCCATCCACAGTAAGGATCTGGTTAGACACCATGTTTCTAAGATTTGTGGGGCCAAGTACAATAACTTCAGTTTTATCTGAGTTTAAAAGCAGGAAATTAGAGGTCATCCATGTCTTTATGTCTGTAAGACAATCCTGCAGTTTAGCTAATTGGTGTGTGTCGTCTGGCTTCATGGATAGATAAAGCTGGGTATCATCTGCGTAACAATGAAAATTTAAGCAATACCGTCTAATAATACTGCCTAAGGGAAGCATATATAAAGTGAATAAAATTGGTCCTAGCACAGAACCTTGTGGAACTCCATAATTAACTTTAGTCTGTGAAGAAGATTCCCCATTTACATGAACAAATTGTAATCTATTAGACAAATATGATTCAAACCACTGCAGCGCAGTGCCTTTAATACCTATGGCATGCTCTAATCTCTGTAATAAAATTTTATGGTCAACAGTATCAAAAGCAGCACTGAGGTCTAACAGAACAAGCACAGAGATGAGTCCACTGTCCGAGGCCATAAGAAGATCATTTGTAACCTTCACTAATGCTGTTTCTGTACTATGATGAATTCTAAAACCTGACTGAAACTCTTCAAATAGACCATTCCTCTGCAGATGATCAGTTAGCTGTTTTACAACTACCCTTTCAAGAATTTTTGAGAGAAAAGGAAGGTTGGAGATTGGCCTATAATTAGCTAAGATAGCTGGGTCAAGTGATGGCTTTTTAAGTAATGGTTTAATTACTGCCACCTTAAAAGCCTGTGGTACATAGCCAACTAACAAAGATAGATTGATCATATTTAAGATCGAAGCATTAAATAATGGTAGGGCTTCCTTGAGCAGCCTGGTAGGAATGGGGTCTAATAAACATGTTGATGGTTTGGATGAAGTAACTAATGAAAATAACTCAGACAGAACAATCGGAGAGAAAGAGTCTAACCAAATACCGGCATCACTGAAAGCAGCCAAAGATAACGATACGTCTTTGGGATGGTTATGAGTAATTTTTTCTCTAATAGTTAAAATTTTGTTAGCAAAGAAAGTCATGAACTCATTACTAGTTAAAGTTAATGGAATACTCAGCTCAATAGAGCTCTGACTCTTTGTCAGCCTGGCTACAGTGCTGAAAAGAAACCTGGGGTTGTTCTTATTTTCTTCAATTAGTGATGAGTAGAAAGATGTCCTAGCTTTACGGAGGGCTTTTTTATAGAGCAACAGACTCTTTTTCCAGGCTAAGTGAAGATCTTCTAAATTAGTGAGACGCCATTTCCTCTCCAACTTACGGGTTATCTGCTTTAAGCTACGAGTTTGAGAGTTATACCATGGAGTCAGACACTTCTGATTTAAAGCTCTCTTTTTCAGAGGAGCTACAGCATCCAAAGCTGTCTTCAATGAGGATGTAAAACTATTGACGAGATACTCTATCTCCCTTACAGAGTTTAGGTAGCTACTCTGCACTGTGTTGTTATATGGCATTAGAGAACATAAAGAAGGAATCATATCCTTAAACCTAGTTACAGCGCTTTCTGAAAGACTTCTAGTGTAATGAAACTTATTCCCTACTGCTGGGTAGTCCATCAGAGTAAATGTAAATGTTATTAAAAAATGATCAGACAGAAGGGAGTTTTCAGGGAATACTGTTAAGTCTTCTATTTCCATACCATAAGTCAGAACAAGATCTAAGATATGATTAAAGTGGTGGGTGGACTCATTTACTTTTTGAGCAAAGCCAATAGAGTCTAATAATAGATTAAATGAAGTGTTGAGGCTGTCATTCTCAGCATCTGTGTGGATGTTAAAATCGCCCACTATAATTATCTTATCTGAGCTAAGCACTAAGTCAGACAAAAGGTCTGAAAATTCACAGAGAAACTCACAGTAACGACCAGGTGGACGATAGATAATAACAAATAAAACTGGTTTTTGGGACTTCCAATTTGGATGGACAAGACTAAGAGACAAGCTTTCAAATGAATTAAAGCTCTGTCTGGGTTTTTGATTAATTAATAAGCTGGAATGGAAGATTGCTGCTAATCCTCCGCCCCGGCCCGTGCTACGAGCATTCTGACAGTTAGTGTGACTCGGGGGTGTTGACTCATTTAAACTAACATATTCATCCTGCTGTAACCAGGTTTCTGTTAGGCAGAATAAATCAATATGTTGATCAATTATTATATCATTTACCAACAGGGACTTAGAAGAGAGAGACCTAATGTTTAATAGACCACATTTAACTGTTTTAGTCTGTGGTGCAGTTGAAGGTGCTATATTATTTTTTCTTTTTGAATTTTTATGCTTAAATAGATTTTTGCTGGTTATTGGTAGTCTGGGAGCAGGCACCGTCTCTACGGGGATGGGGTAATGAGGGGATGGCAGGGGGAGAGAAGCTGCAGAGAGGTGTGTAAGACTACAACTCTGCTTCCTGGTCCCAACCCTGGATAGTCACGGTTTGGAGGATTTAAGAAAATTAGCCAGATTTCTAGAAATGAGAGCTGCTCCATCCAAAGTGGGATGGATGCCGTCTCTCCTAACAAGACCAGGTTTTCCCCAGAAGCTTTGCCAATTATCTATGAAGCCCACCTCATTTTTTGGACACCACTCAGACAGCCAGCAATTCAAGGAGAACATGCGGCTAAACATGTCACTCCCGGTCTGATTGGGGAGGGGCCCAGAGAAAACTACAGAGTCCGACATTGTTTTTGCAAAGTTACACACCGATTTAATGTTAATTTTAGTGACCTCCGATTGGCGTAACCGGGTGTCATTACTGCCGACGTGAATTACAATCTTACCAAATTTACGCTTAGCCTTAACCAGCAGTTTCAAATTTCCTTCAATGTCGCCTGCTCTGGCCCCCGGAAGACAATTGACTATGGTTGCTGGTGTCGCTAACTTCACATTTCTCAAAACAGAGTCGCCAATAACCAGAGTTTGATCCTCGGCGGGTGTGTCGTCGAGTGGGGAAAAACGGTTAGAGATGTGAACGGGTTGGCGGTGTACACGGGGCTTCTGTTTAGGGCTACGCTTCCTCCTCACAGTCACCCAGTCAGCCTGCTTTCCCGGCTGCTCGGGATCTGCCAGGGGGGAACTAACGGCGGCTAAGCTACCTTGGTCCGCACCGACTACAGGGGCCTGGCTAGCTGTAGAATTTTCCACGGTGCGGAGCCGAGTCTCCAATTCGCCCAGCCTGGCCTCCAAAGCTACGAATAAGCTACACTTATTACAAGTACCATTACTGCTAAAGGAGGCCGAGGAATAACTAAACATTTCACACCCAGAGCAGAAAAGTGCGGGAGAGACAGGAGAAGCCGCCATGCTAAATCGGCTAAGAGCTAGTAGCTACGCTAAGCTAGCGGATTCCTAAAAACACGCAAAGTGAATAATGTGTAAATAATTTAGAGGTGATTCAGCAGAAGGAGTGCTTTAGTTAAGGCACGTAAAGATTACACTGGGAAACAAATCGTAATCTAGATAACTAGATCAATCTAACTGCGCAGATTAAACAGCTAACAGATACAGAAAAACACCGCTGTGCTCCGGAACAGGAAGTGATACAATACCGCAGTGAGAGCCAACCACCAGTAGAGGCAAGCAAGCAATTTGCAAGCAAGTGCGCTTGCTTCCACACTGGAAGCAAGCGCACATAACCGCTTGGCCACCACCCCATGCTAAGCTCTGTAAATGACATTTAAATGTTAGCATATGCCAAGAGGCATTTGCAGTTAGTATTAGCATAAGGCGCTAGCTAGCCTGCCCATACGTAGACCTTGGTTCGACTCCCCTCAGGCTATCTGTCTGTTTCCTTGGACAAGACACTTAATCTACATTGTCTCAGTTCACCCAGCTGTAAATTGGTACCGGCCTCAGATGGGGAAGTAATCTGCATCTGACTGGCATCCCATCCAGGGGAATCGTAGCCTCTCATCCACTTGACGCTATGGAATCCATAGATAAGCACTGGGACCAACAGGCCCTAGTGCCCTTATAGGATTAACATATACAGTCAAGTGTTACAAGTCAGCATTAGCAGTCACGCTTTCCATGATTAGCAATGATTGGTCATGATTACCGTGAATGTATATGCTAAAGTTAAGACGTGACTGTATATTCCCTGAGGGAGGCTTCCCAAGGGATTAATAAAGTTCTATCTAATCTAATCTAATATGCTAATGCTAACTGAGGTTAGCATTTTTGGTAGTGCAGCTCCACAGCAGTAAAACGAGGTGTGTCAGTGTAACAATGTTACGTGGTACATCTGGAAATCCAGCAGTGCAACACAACCCAACAGTCTTCTGATGACTACGGACCTTTCGAACCGCTGCATGGAGAGCGCCAGGGTTTTATTGAGCTCCTCGATGATGCGACTGGGTGCGTGCATGCTGCCGTACTGAAGCTGCAGGGGATGGCCATGGCTCTGGTGAAGGCTGGAGAGCACGGAGAGCTGAGAGGGCAGCAAGGTGCCATGGTGGGCGGACAAATTCTGAGGAGGGGCGCACTTCTGGGAGAGAATGCCGAGGGGGTTGGGGGTGGGAGAAGGTGAGGTGGAAGAGTCCAGCCCCCCCGGGGGCACGCAAATCATCACTTTCTTAGGCGGCAGAGGAGGAGAGTGTTTCCCACCTGGCATGCAGGGTAACTTCATTAGCTGACAAGAATCTACAGAGGGGAAAAAATAGACAGACAGATAAACAAATTAATAGAAAAAGAGGCGTGGTTCAGACGTCAGCTGTGGGAATTAGGTCATGTAATGCCACTTCCCTCTGACTGACTGACTGACAGACAGCGCCCAGCTGACCTCACCAGGAGGAATTTAATGAGCCTACTATAATCCATTACACGTGTGACAATGACGAGCGGATCGTAAGTGGTCATAGCATGGCTGTCAAATAAAAAAAGAAAAGAACCATCACTATCTACCACAGGACTCGAGCAAGTACCATTTTCTAATACCAGTACTGATGATTAGTAATCAATTAGTTATTAGGACTAATGGGATGCCTGAAATTATACACATTTGCAGTAAAAATGAAAGGAGAAGGGCATGGACATGAGTGCAGCACCTCAAGTTGCACTGGCCACGGGTACGAGAGCGATACCTCAAGTTGCACTGGTCTCAGGTATGAGAGCGATACCTCACATGGCACTGGCCTTGGGTATGAACACGGCACTAGCCACGGGTATGAGAGCGATACCTCAAGTTACACTGGTCTCAGGTATGAGAGCAATGCCTCATGTGGCACTGGCCTTGGGTAAGAACACGGCACTGGCCATGGGTATGAGAGCGATACCTCAAGTTGAACTGGCCTCGGGTACGAGAGCGATACCTCAGGTTGCACTGGCCACTGGTACAAGAGCGATACCTCAAGTTGCACTGGTCTCAGGTATGACAGCGATACCTCACATGGCACTGGCCTTGCGTATGAACACGGCACTAGCCACGGGTACGAGAGCGATACCTCAAGTTGCACTGGTCTCAGGTATGAGGACGATACCTCATGTGGCACTGGCCTTGGGTACGAACACGGCACTGGCCACGGGTACGAGAGCGATACCTTAAGTTGCACTGGTCTCAGGTATGAGAGCGATACCTCAGGTGGCACTGGCCTTGGGTACGAACATGGCACTGGCCACGGGTACGAGAGCGATACCTCAAGTTGCACTGGTCTCAGGTACGAGAGCGATACCGCAAGTGGCACTGGCCACGGGTACGAGAGCGATACCTCAAGTGGCACTGGCCTCGGGTACGAGAGCGATACCTCAGGTTGCACTGGCCTTGGGTACGAGAGCGATACCTCAGGTTGCACTGGCCTCGGGTACGAGAGCGATACCTCAGGTTGCACTGGCCACTGGTACGAGAGCGATACCTCAAGTTGCACTGGCCTCAGGTACGAGAGCGATACCTCACATGGCACTGGCCTTGGGTATGAACACGGCACTAGCCACGGGTACGAGAGCGATACCTCAAGTTGCACTGGTCTCAGGTATGAGAGCGATACCTCACGTGGCACTGGCCTTGGGTACGAACACGGCACTGGCCACGGGTACGAGAGCGATACCTTAAGTTGCACTGGTCTCAGGTATGAGAGCGATACCTCACGTGGCACTGGCCTTGGGTACGAACACGGCACTGGCCACTGGTACGAGAGCGATACCTCAAGTTGCACTGGCCTCGGGTACGCGAGTGATACCTCAAGTGGCACTGGCCACTGGTACGAGAGCGATTCCTCAAGTGGCACTGGCCACGGGTACAAGAGTTGTATCTGAAATGGCAGTGTCTATAGCTATGAGACATTTTTGTACAGTGGTGCTGTCTGAGCAAATATGGCAGAACCCAGCAGTATTAACAATGTAGTGTTGTACTACTACTAACCCAGTCGGATTTTTGAAAAAGTAATAATGATATGATAATCATAAAAAACGGTTAATATGAGATCTGATAATCGGCTCATTTGATAACCAGCTGACCCCTAATCTACACTGAACATTAATCAACATCTGAGGGAGACGACTGCAGAAACACCAGAGAAAACAACAAAAACAAATGTTGGTTTGGATGAGTGTAGCGGTATCGCCCGCTGTGATGCCTCAACAAACCCACCTGTGCTGTGGTTTGGGATCCTAGAGAAGGGCTTTGGGGGGAGGGCCGGTGGCTGTTTGTGGTACAGCGAGGGTTTGGTTGGTGTATCTTGAAGGTCACCTGGGAAGGTGACTGATTTTTTGGTGGGCAGGACCACAGATGACTTAATAGAGGAGTTCTGAGGGCAAACTCTGCCGTCCATCGAGGATCGGAACTCAACACTTGCTGAT